>NC_046985.1:997500-1002500 GCF_009769545.1 Cyclopterus lumpus | reverse complement strand
TGCTTCAAGTCTTTATGTATTCATGTGTTCATGCTTCAAGTCTTTATGTATTCATGTGTTCATGTATTCATGCTTCAAGTCTTTATGTATTCATGTGTTCATGTATTCATGCTTCAAGTCTTTATGTATTCATGTGTTCATGCTTCAAGTCTTCATGCTTCAAGTCTTTATGTATTCATGTGTTCATGCTTCAAGTCTTTATATATTCATGTGTTCATGTATTCATGCTTCAAGTCTTTATGTATTCATGTGTTCATGCTTCATGCTTCAAGTCTTCATGCTTCATGTTTTCATGCTTCATGTTTTCAAGTCTTCATGTCTTCATGTGTTCATGTCTTCATGCTTCAAGTCTTCATGCTTCATGTATTCATGCTTCAAGTCTTCATGTATTCATGTCTTCATGCTTCAAGTCTTCATGCTTCATGCTTCAAGTCTTCAAGTCTTCATGTATTCATGCTTCAAGTCTTCATGTATTCATGCTTCAAGTCTTCATGTCTTCATGCTTCATGTCTTCATGCTTCAAGTCTTCATGCTTCATGTATTCATGCTTCAAGTCTTCATGTATTCATGCTTCAAGTCTTCATGCTTCAAGTCTTCATGCTTCATGTATTCATGCTTCAAGTCTTCATGTATTCATGCTTCAAGTCTTCATGCTTCAAGTCTTCATGTATTCATGCTTCAAGTCTTCATGTATTCATGCTTCAAGTCTTCATGTATTCATGCTTCAAGTCTTCATGTATTCATGCTTCAAGTCTTCATGTCTTCATGCTTCAAGTCTTCATGCTTCATGTATTCATGCTTCAAGTCTTCATGTATTCATGTCTTCATGCTT
This sequence comes from Cyclopterus lumpus, assembly GCF_009769545.1. Classification (NCBI taxonomy): domain Eukaryota; kingdom Metazoa; phylum Chordata; class Actinopteri; order Perciformes; family Cyclopteridae; genus Cyclopterus; species Cyclopterus lumpus. Next base: position 1,001,668 of record NC_046985.1, on the reverse strand, counting down.
CAAGTCTTCATGCTTCATGTATTCATGCTTCAAGTCTTCATGTATTCATGCTTCAAGTCTTCATGTATTCATGCTTCAAGTCTTCATGTTTTCAAGTCTTCATGCTTCAAGTCTTCATGCTTCAAGTCTTCAAGTCTTCATGTTTTCAAGTCTTCATGTCTTCATGCTTCAAGGCTTCATGTCTTCATGTCTTCATGCTTCATGTTTTCAAGTCTTCATGTCTTCATGCTTCAAGTCTTCATGCTTCATGTTTTCAAGTCTTCATGTCTTCATGCTTCAAGTCTTCATGCTTCATGTTTTCAAGTCTTCATGTCTTCAAGTCTTCATGCTTCAAGTCTTCATGCTTCAAGTCTTCAAGTCTTCATGTCTTCATGCTTCATGTTTTCAAGTCTTCATGCTTCAAGTCTTCATGCCTTCATGCTTCAAGTCTTCATGCTTCATGTTTTCAAGTCTTCATGTCTTCATGGCTTCATGTCTTCATGCTTCAAGTCTTCATGCTTCATGTATTCATGTCTTCATGCTTCAAGTCTTCATGCTTCATGCTTCAAGTCTTCATGTATTCATGCTTCAAGTCTTCATGTTTTCAAGTCTTCATGTATTCATGCTTCAAGTCTTCATGTCTTCATGCTTCAAGTCTTCATGTATTCATGCTTCAAGTCTTCATGCTTCATGTATTCATGCTTCAAGTCTTCATGTATTCATGCTTCAAGTCTTCATGTCTTCATGCTTCAAGTCTTCATGCTTCATGTATTCATGCTTCAAGTCTTCATGTATTCATGCTTCAAGTCTTCATGCTTCATGCTTCAAGTCTTCATGCTTCATGTATTCATGCTTCAAGTCTTCATGTATTCATGCTTCAAGTCTTCATGTCTTCATGCTTCAAGTCTTCATGTCTTCATGCTTCAAGTCTTTATGTATTCATGCTTCAAGTCTTCATGTATTCATGCTTCAAGTCTTCATGTCTTCATGCTTCAAGTCTTCATGTATTCATGCTTCAAGTCTTCATGTATTCAAGCTTCAAGTCTTCATGTCTTCATGCTTCAAGTCTTCATGTATTCATGTGTTCATGCTTCATGTATTCAAGTCTTCATGCTTCATGCTTCACGTATTCATGCTTCAAGTCTTCATGCTTCATGTATTCAAGTCTTCATGTATTCATGCTTCAAGTCTTCATGTATTCATGTGTTCATGCTTCATGTATTCAAGTCTTCATGTATTCATGCTTCAAGTCTTCATGCTTCATGTATTCAAGTCTTCATGTATTCATGCTTCAAGTCTTCATGCTTCATGTATTCATGCTTCAAGTCTTCATGTCTTCATGCTTCAAGTCTTCATGTCTTCATGCTTCAAGTCTTCATGCTTCATGTATTCATGCTTCAAGTCTTCATGTATTCATGCTTCAAGTCTTCATGTCTTCATGCTTCAAGTCTTCATGTCTTCATGCTTCAAGTCTTTATGTATTCATGCTTCAAGTCTTCATGTATTCATGCTTCAAGTCTTCATGTCTTCATGCTTCAAGTCTTCATGTATTCATGCTTCAAGTCTTCATGTATTCATGCTTCAAGTCTTCATGTATTCATGCTTCAAGTCTTCATGTCTTCATGCTTCAAGTCTTCATGTCTTCATGCTTCAAGTCTTCATGTATTCATGCTTCAAGTCTTCATGTATTCATGTGTTCATGCTTCATGTATTCAAGTCTTCATGTATTCATGCTTCAAGTCTTCATGCTTCATGTATTCAAGTCTTCATGTATTCATGCTTCAAGTCTTCATGCTTCATGTATTCATGCTTCAAGTCTTTATGTATTCATGTGTTCATGCTTCATGTATTCATGTCTTCTCTCCCTCAGGCCTCCTTCCACACTCCCTTCAGTCAGCTGGGTCAGAGTGCAGAGGGCTGCTCCTCCTACACCTTCCCCAAGATAATGGGCCCCGCCAAGGTACACACACACACACACACACACACTTACCTACCTACCATTTGATTGGCCGATGGCTGTGCTGAGGAACTTCCTGTCCCGCCCCCTCCAGGCCAGTGAGATGCTGCTGTTCAACAAGAAGCTGTCGGCGCTTCAGGCCTGTGAACTCGGTCTGGTGACGGAGGTTTTCCCCGACAGCAGCTTCCAGTCGGAGGTTTGGACCAAACTGAAGGCCTACGCCAAGCTGCCCCCCAACGTAAACACACACACACACACACACACTATCGGCAGAGTGTCATCTTTCCTACAGTACTTGAACACATCGTGAGTGACAAGCGCTTCAGTGAGAAAAAAGCACCGAAATGAAGCTTAGAATTAAATAATATCTCTCTCTCCCCCTCTCTCTCTCTCTTCCCCTCTCTCTCTCCCCCTCTCTCTCTCTCTCTTCCCCTCTCTCTCTCTCTCTCTCTCTCCCCCTCTCTCTCTTCCCCTCCCTCTCTCTCTCTCTTCCCCTCCCTCTCTCTCTCTCCCCCTCCCTCTCTCTCCCTCTCTCTCTCTCTTCCCCTCCCTCTCTCTCTCCCCCTCTCTCTCTCCCCCTCTCTCTCTCCCCCTCTCTCTCTCCCCCTCTCTCTCTTCCCCTCTCTCTCTCTCTTCCCCTCTCTCTCTTCCCCTCTCTCTCTTCCCCTCTCTCTCTCTCTCTTCCCCTCTCTCTCTCTCTTCCCCTCTCTCTCTCTCTTCCCCTCTCTCTCTCTCTTCCCCTCTCTCTCTTCCCCTCTCTCTCTCTCTTCCCCTCTCTCTCTCTCTCCCCCCCTCTCTCCCCCCCCCCCCCCCCCCACAGTCCCTGTCCTTGTCCAAACAGCTGATCCGGTCTCAGGAGAAGGACCGTCTCCACTCGGTGAACGATGCTGAAGTCGAGCTTCTGACGGAGCGATGGAAGTCAGACGAGTGTTTCAACGCCGTCATGAGTTTCTTCCAGGCCAAGGCCAAGCTGTGAGACAGGCGTGTGTGAGACAGGCGTGTGTGAGACAGGCGTGTGTGAGACAGGCGTGTCTCATTAGAAATGAAGACATGACGATAGCTAAAGTGCCTTCAACACTTTGTAAATCCTTTACGAGATTAAACTATTAATTCAAAGTTGTTTCATGTTGTAAATCTATTCATTTGTCTTCATTGATTACTTCATGTAGAAAATGCCACGTTTGGTAAAAGGATCAATAATCGTTTCCTGTGTATGAAAGAGTTCCGTGTTTCCCGGAGTCCTTGAATGCATCTTCTATCAGAAGAGTCGACGACTGTTTTTATTCAATATTATTAACGTTTCATCTTCTTCGAGGCTTCACAGCCGATAACGAACAATAACAAAGACGATCACGTCTGAAAGTCGTCAATCAAACTATAAAAACATTAAAGACTCAATTTTACGTCAGACAGACGGAATTATTAAAGAAAAAGATGAAAAGAAAACCTTTCAGAAGGAAAACTGATCTTGTAGTTACACAGCTGATCCACCAGGTGGAGGCACTCACCTGTCTTCCTCTTCACTCTCCTGTTTGTCTCTCTCTCTCTCTCTCTCTATATATATATATATATATATATATATATATATATATATATATATATACACACACACACATACATGTCTGGCTCTCAGATGGCAGGTCATTGGTCCGATGTCATGGCGACTGATTGACGATTGGTCCCTTTAGGGAGTGGCCATCATCCGGACCGTGTGATTGGCTCTCAGACCGTTTGTGTAAACACTTGTTGTTCGTTGTCCACACGAAAGAAAACGATTAAATCCCAAATCTACAGCTTTTGAATCTCAGCATTCAAAATGTTCATAAATGATCGATTTCAAAGCTCTATAAAGTAATTTATTCTGTAAATCAAAGTCTTCCTCCCCGGAGGAAGAGGAGCTTTTGATGAAGAGGACTCGTGTGAGCCTCAGATGTACGTCGTCCAACCTGAGACGCGCTGGTTCAGGCTGAGTTCATCAGTGAGTATGTAGGACAGATCCTTCAGATCAACACTCATGTGGGGGGTTCAAAGCACACAGCTACAGAGAGGAGAGAGAATGCTGCGTTCGAGTCCGCTGGGAATAACCGACGGATGAGCTCCGGCGGTTAAAAGCGTCGACTTGGAAGCGTGTTTGAACTCGTTTGAAGCGGCAGATGTTTCTACCTCGTAATTATTCTCAGTCCACGTTTCACTGCACCTGGGATGGAGCCGCAATGCATGCTGGTCCCCGGT
>NC_046985.1:982500-985000 GCF_009769545.1 Cyclopterus lumpus | reverse complement strand
GTGATGTCACCGGGAAGACTTCCACCAGCAGCCAGAAGACTTCCACCAGCAGCCAGAAGACTTCCACCAGCATCCAGAAGACTTCCACCAGCATCCAGAAGACTTCCACCAGCAGCCAGAAGACTTCCACCAGCATCCAGAAGACTTCCACCAGCATCCAGAAGACTTCCACCAGCAGCCAGAAGACTTCCACCAGCATCCAGAAGACTTCCACCAGCATCCAGAAGACTTCCACCAGCATCCAGAAGACTTCCACCAGCAGCCAGAAGACTTCCACCAGCAGCCAGAAGACTTCCACCAGCAGCCAGAAGACTTCCACCAGCATCCAGAAGACTTCCACCAGCAGCCAGAAGACTTCCACCAGCAGCCAGAAGACTTCCACCAGCATCCAGAAGACTTCCACCAGCATCCAGAAGACTTCCACCAGCAGCCAGAAGACTTCCACCAGCAGCCAGAAGACTTCCACCAGCAGCCAGAAGACTTCCACCAGCAGCCAGAAGACTTCCACCAGCAGCCAGAAGACTTCCACCAGCATCCAGAAGACTTCCACCAGCATCCAGAAGACTTCCACCAGCAGCCAGAAGACTTCCACCAGCATCCAGAAGACTTCCACCAGCAGCCAGAAGACTTCCACCAGCATCCAGAAGACTTCCACCAGCATCCAGAAGACTTCCACCAGCATCCAGAAGACTTCCACCAGCAGCCAGAAGACTTCCACCAGCAGCCAGAAGACTTCCACCAGCATCCAGAAGACTTCCACCAGCAGCCAGAAGACTTCCACCAGCAGCCAGAAGACTTCCACCAGCATCCAGAAGACTTCCACCAGCATCCAGAAGACTTCCACCAGCAGCCAGAAGACTTCCACCAGCATCCAGAAGACTTCCACCAGCAGCCAGAAGACTTCCACCAGCATCCAGAAGACTTCCACCAGCATCCAGAAGACTTCCACCAGCAGCCAGAAGACTTCCACCAGCATCCAGAAGACTTCCACCAGCAGCCAGAAGACTTCCACCAGCAGCCAGAAGACTTCCACCAGCAGCCAGAAGACTTCCACCAGCATCCAGAAGACTTCCACCAGCATCCAGAAGACTTCCACCAGCATCCAGAAGACTTCCACCAGCAGCCAGAAGACTTCCACCAGCAGCCAGAAGACTTCCACCAGCAGCCAGAAGACTTCCACCAGCATCCAGAGTTCTGGGTTCCTGGTCATCTGGAGCCTTTAGTCTCTGAAGGATACTGGTGCGCTTTGGCCAGTCTCTAAACTGGAACTGGTTGTTAGAAACCATATGAGTTCAGAGAGGAAGGTCCAGGAGTCCCTGGAGACATTAGCTGGTTAGCTGGTAAGCAATGAGGCGTTCATGGACTCATCGTCCTTTGTGTTTATTCTCACAAAACAAAGAAGTAAAGATGGACAAACATGAATAATCAGGCTGGTTCATGAAGTTCTCCACTCTTTGAAGTGTGTATTCAATGCAGTGATGTTGTCCTTCAGTGGTTTGGATCTCCACAGCTTGGAAGCTTCTCCTTGAAAAGAAGCCGCTCAACTCAAAGTCTGTTGACATGACGACGCTTCGACATTGTTATTAATGTCTCCACTCTGCCTTCAATAAGTCATGCTGGTGTCATGTCGCTGCTGACACAACTGACTGGTTGATGAGCAATGTTTTCACTTTCAACATACGCTATCTTCATTTATTCATGCCTGGCTCATACTCTCATCTATATTTCAATGTGCAGAGTCTTGGCCTCTCGTGTGAAGTTTGAAGTATTTCACTGCACTTTGTAAACTGAGCTGATGCTGTTGGACCTTCTACGAGGAGAAGAGACTCCATGGCGATGGCCTTTCCTTCTCTGGGTTCCTCCAGTAGTGGAAATGTGTTGAGTCCCAGTAGAGGACAGAAGCTTATTGAGCTTACCCTGGCTGGTCCTCCCTGGCTGGTCCTCCGTGGCTGGTCCTCCCTGGCTGGTCCTCCGTGGCTGGTCCTCCGTGACTGGTCCTCCCTGGCTGGTCCTCCCTGGCTGGTCCTCCGTGGCTGGTCCTCCGTGGCTGGTCCTCCGTGACTGGTCCTCCCTGGCTGGTCCTCCCTGGCTGGTCCTCCGTGGCTGGTCCTCCGTGGCTGGTCCTCCATGGCTGGTCCTCCGTGACTGGTCCTCCCTAGCTGGTCCTCCGTGGCTGGTCCTCCGTGGCTGGTCCTCCGTGGCTGGTCCTCCGTGACTGGTCCTCCGTGGCTGGTCCTCCCTAGCTGGTCCTCCGTGGCTGGTCCTCCGTGGCTGGTCCTCCGTGACTGGTCCTCCCTGGCTGGTCCTCCCTAGCTGGTCCTCCGTGGCTGGTCCTCCGTGGCTGGTCCTCCGTGACTGGTCCTCCCTGGCTGGTCCTCCCTAGCTGGTCCTCCGTGGCTGGTCCTCCGTGGCTGGTCCTCCGTGGCTGGTCCTCCGTGGCTGGTCCTCCGTGACTGGTCCTCCCTGGCTGGTCCTCCATAGCTGTTCCTGGCTGGTCCTC
>NC_046985.1:972500-977500 GCF_009769545.1 Cyclopterus lumpus | reverse complement strand
TTCAACTTCCTCCTTGTGTTCCTCTTCCTCCTCCTGCTCTTCCTCTTGTTCCTCTTCCTCCTCCTGCTCTTCCTCTTGTTACTCTTCCTCCTTGTGTTCCTCTTCCTCCTCCTGCTCTTCCTCTTGTTCCTCCTCCTCTTCCTCTTCCTCCTCCTCCTCTTCCTCCTTGTGTTCCTCTTCCTCCTCCTGCTCTTCCTCTTGTACTACTGTGAGAGGTCAGACTCATGGATGCAGCAGGAAATTAATCGTTTTATGAAGCTGCAAAGACAACGCTGGACAGAGAGAGAGACTAAAAGAGAGAGAGAGATAGGCAGAGAGAGAGAGAGAAAGAGAGAGAGACAGAGAGAGAGACAGAGAGAGATTAAAAGAGAGGGAGAGAGATAGGCAGAGAGAGAGAGAGAGACAGAGAGAGAGACATAGAGAGACTAAAAGAGAGGGAGAGAGAGGCAGAGAGAGAGAGACTAAAAGAGAGAGAGACAGAGAGAGACTAAAAGAGAGGGAGAGAGAGGCAAAGAGAGAGAGACTAAAAGAGAGAGAGACAGAGAGAGAGAGACTAAAAGAGAGGGAGAGAGAGAGAGCAAGACTAAAAGAGAGAGAGACAGGCAGAGAGAGAGCAAGACTAAAAGAGAGAGAGACAGGCAGAGAGAGAGAGAGACTAAAAGAGAGAGAGAGACAGGCAGAGAGAGAGAGAGAAAGAAGACGGCCAACAACAAAGGAAGCGAAGTGAAGACTCCGATGGAGGAAGAACCAGAGGAGGTTCTGTGAGGTCACACGGGGACATCACCGCCCACTAGAGGGAGCAGTTCATTGTGATTCATCTGAGTTTACCTCACACCTTCAATACACCGTTATTAAGCTGTTATTAAGCTGTTATTAAGCCGTTATTACGCCTTTTTTGAAGCAGAAATGGGTTGAGGCGTGTTTAATTTCTCCCCCTGGACACTAGAGATCTTTCTTCAGACTCTGGTTCTCCTAAATCATTACTTCTAACCTTCTAACTCTAACCTTCTAACCCTAACCTTCTAACTCTAACCTTCTAACTCTGACATTCTAAGCCTAACCTTCTAACTCTAACCTTCTAACTCTAACCTTCTAACTCTAACCTTCTAACTCTAACCTTCTAACCCTAACCTTCTAACCCTAACCTTCTAACTCTAACCTTCTAACTCTAACCTTCTAACCCTAACCTTCTAACTCTAACCTTCTAACTCCAACCTTCTAACCCTAACCTTCTAACTCTAACCTTCTAACTCTAACCTTCTAACCCTAACCTTCTAACTCTAACCTTCTAACTCTAACCTTCTAACTCTGACATTCTAAGCCTAACCTTCTAACTCTAACCTTCTAACTCTAACCTTCTAAGCCTAACCTTCTAACTCTAACCTTCTAACCCTAACCTTCTAACTCTAACCTTCTAACTCTAACCTTCTAACTCTAACCTTCTAAGCCTAACCTTCTAACTCTAACCTTCTAACTCTAACCTTCTAACCCTAACCTTCTAACTCTAACCTTCTAACTCTAACCTTCTAAGCCTAACCTTCTAACCCTAACCTTCTAACCTTCTAACCCTAACCTTCTAACTCTAACCTTCTAACTCTAACCTTCTAACTCTGACATTCTAAGCCTAACCTTCTAACTCTAACCTTCTAACTCTAACCTTCTAACTCTAACCTTCTAACTCTGACATTCTAACCCTAACCTTCTAACTCTAACCTTCTAACTCTGACATTCTAAGCCTAACCTTCTAACTCTAACCTTCTAACTCTAACCTTCTAACCCTAACCTTCTAACTCTAACCTTCTAACTCTAACCTTCTAACTCTAACCTTCTAACTCTAACCTTCTAACTCTAACCTTCTAAGCCTAACCTTCTAACTCTAACCTTCTAACTCTAACCTTCTAACCCTAACCTTCTAACTCTAACCTTCTAACTCTAACCTTCTAAGCCTAACCTTCTAACCCTAACCTTCTAACCTTCTAACCCTAACCTTCTAACTCTAACCTTCTAACTCTAACCTTCTAACTCTGACATTCTAAGCCTAACCTTCTAACTCTAACCTTCTAACTCTGACATTCTAAGCCTAACCTTCTAACTCTAACCTTCTAACTCTAACCTTCTAACTCTAACCTTCTAACTCTGACATTCTAACCCTAACCTTCTAACTCTAACCTTCTAACTCTGACATTCTAAGCCTAACCTTCTAACTCTAACCTTCTAACTCTAACCTTCTAACTCTAACCTTCTAACCTTCTAACCCTAACCTTCTAACTCTAACCTTCTAACTCTAACCTTCTAAGCCTAACCTTCTAACTCTAACCTTCTAACTCTAACCTTCTAACTCTAACCTTCTAACTCTGACATTCTAAGCCTAACCTTCTAACTCTAACCTTCTAACTCTAACCTTCTAACTCTAACCTTCTAACTCTAACCTTCTAACTCTAACCTTCTAACTCTGACATTCTAAGCCTAACCTTCTAACTCTAACCTTCTAACTCTAACCTTCTAACTCTAACCTTCTAACTCTGACATTCTAACTCTAACCTTCTAACTCTGACATTCTAAGCCTAACCTTCTAACTCTAACCTTCTAAGCCTAACCTTCTAACTCTAACCTTCTAACTCTAACCTTCTAACTCTAACCTTCTAACTCTGACATTCTAAGCCTAACCTTCTAACTCTAACCTTCTAACTCTAACCTTCTAACTCTAACCTTCTAACTCTAACCTTCTAACTCTAACCTTCTAACTCTGACATTCTAAGCCTAACCTTCTAACTCTAACCTTCTAACTCTAACCTTCTAACTCTAACCTTCTAACTCTAACCTTCTAACTCTGACATTCTAAGCCTAACCTTCTAACTCTAACCTTCTAACTCTAACCTTCTAACTCTGACATTCTAAGCCTAACCTTCTAACTCTAACCTTCTAACTCTAACCTTCTAACTCTAACCTTCTAACTCTAACCTTCTAACTCTGACCTTCTAACTCTAACCTTCTAACTCTAACCTTCTAACTCTAACCTTCTAACTCTAACCTTCTAACTCTGACATTCTAAGCCTAACCTTCTAACTCTAACCTTCTAACTCTAACCTTCTAACTCTAACCTTCTAACCTTCTAACCTTCTAACTCTAACCTTCTAACCTTCTAACCTTCTAACTCTAACCTTCTAACTCTAACCTTCTAACTCTAACCTTCTAAGCCTAACCCTAAAGCTTTGAAACAAAGTGGTCTGAACATGTGAACCTTTCTTCTACTTTTCCAGACGTCCTGAATGTTTCTCGTTTGTGATTTTCAGCCCCGGAGGCGACTTTAAAAACAAAGATCATCGTTCATGACTCACAGGTGGAGAGTTATTTAAAGAAGACGTTCACACACACACACACACACACACATACTCTACAGGGCTGACGTCATACCAGCAGAGGGAGAATCCCAGACGTCTGATTGAAGCAGGAGGTGGAACCTCTCCAGTCAGACGTGACTCCGTCTACTGGCTGTCGGCTGTCAGAGAGACGCAATGAGAACCGGCAGCTGTTCTTTAAAAAAGAATACTTAAAACAACCTTAAAACACATTGAATATCTTTAAAATTGTTTGTATCCCCCATTAAAGCTCCTAGAACCTGTGTTAGACCCATTGGTTCCTCGTATTCTGTGAAGTATAGGTTCCTCTGATACCCCCTAGAATTTGATCCAGACATTAACAATCTTTCTTAGAACCCAGTGAATCTCTTAAAATCTAATATAGAGCCACTTCCATTCCCCATTGAGGAACCCATTAGATTGTCTTGAAATCCGGTGCAAGGCCACTGTTTCTCTTTACAAGCCCCTTTAAATCTGCAGAACCTCTTTAGAAATACCTCCAGAGAAAGTCCTCTGCAAGACTCCGAGAACCCCTTAAAAGTTCCATCTGAACCCTTTCAGCCTCTCTTCATCTTTGCCTTATCCTTCCGGAAGGCCTGAGAACCTTTAACTCACCTTTTTCTTTTTCAGGACCCTTTGAATCCCTTCGTGTCCATTTGACCTCCTCAAGGACACATTTAAAACCTTGTCCTTTCCAAATTCATGAAAACCTTCAGATTTGAGATCAATCGGCCTGTAAGAACCCCTCAGATTCCTTTGAGAACTCATGAGAACCTCGTAAAGAAACCATGTGGAACCCCTCAGAGCCGTTGTGGGCGGTAACAAGTACCACTTTTTGAGTCCTACTGAAGATCTGAATCTTTTAGATTTCAGAACCATATTAAAGCTTTTATAAGATGACCGTAGTCCCTTTGTGCTAAAACACAGCTGAAGCTCCCGGAGTCATTTCTCAATGAAACAACCACAATGACAAACTGGAGGAAACAGTGGGCTGATGGGAAGTTTAGTGGGATGGTCACGCGTTCCCAGAGAAGCTTGCAGGATGATGACTGAAGACTGGGACAAGAACAAAAACCTCCTCAAACCCACCTGGGAGGTTTTGGTCCAGATGTCTTTTGTTGTTTTTTGTTTCTCACCATCTTGTGTTTTTTCAACCTGAAGAGGCACAAGAGGGCGGAGCTTAGTGCACTAAAGGGTTAAAGTTGTAAGATGAAAACAGGAACAACTCCGTGGCGTCGACCTGTCAATCACCTTGTAGCCCCGCCTTAAAGCACACAAGTTTTATGGTCTGTTTGACTCTAAATGACCATAATTTACTAAATGAACATCACGCTGTATTGAAGAAGACTTGAAACTAGAGATTGAGACCAAAAACTAATGTTTACAATGTTTACTGAGGGAATACATCAAGAGAAGTAGAGTCATTTATATAGACTTCTATACAACCAGAGGAGTCGCCCCCTGGTGGTCAGGAGAGAGAATGCAGCTTTAACACATGAAACATAGACTTCTATACAACCAGAGGAGTCGCCCCCTGGTGGTCAGGAGAGAGAATGCAGCTTTAACACATGAAGCATAGACTTCTATACAACCAGAGGAGTCGCCCCCTGGTGGTCAGGAGAGAGAATGCAGCTTTAACAC
>NC_046985.1:940000-965000 GCF_009769545.1 Cyclopterus lumpus | reverse complement strand
TGATTGTCTCTAGACTTGGTTTTGATTGTCTCTAGACTGGGTTTGATTGTCTAGACTGGGTTTGATTGTCTCTAGACTAGATTTTGATTGTTTCTAGAATGGGTTCGGATTGTCTCTAGACTTGGTTTTGATTGTCTCTAGACTGGGTTTAATTGTCTCTAAACTGGGTTTGATTGTCTAGACTGGGTTTGATTTCCTAGACTGGGTTCTGATTGTCTCTAGACTGGGTTTGATTGTCTAGACTGCGTGTTGATGGTCTCTAGACTGGGTTTGATTATCTCTAGACTGGGTTTGATTGTCTCTAGACTGGGTTCTGATTGTCTCTAGACTGGGTTTGATTGTCTAGAATGGGTGTTGATTGTCTCTAGACTGGGTTTGATTGTCTAGACTGGGTTTGATTGTCTAGACTGGGTTTGATTGTCTCTAGACTAGATTTTGATTGTTTCCAGAATGGGTTCTGATTGTCTCTAGACTTGGTTTTGATTGTCTCTAGACTGGGTTTAATTGTCTCTAAACTGGGTTTGATTGTCTAGACTGGGTTTGATTTTCTAGACTGGGTTCTGATTGTCTCTAGACTGGGTTTTGATTGTCTCTAGACTGGGTTTGATTGTCTAGACTGCGTGTTGATGGTCTCTAGACTGGGTTTGATTATCTCTAGACTGGGTTTGATTGTCTCTAGACTGGGTTTGATTGTCTAGAATGGGTGTTGATGGTCTCTAGACTGGGTTTGATTATCTCTAGACTGGGTTTGATTGTCTCTAGACTGGGTTGATTGTCTTTAGACTGGGTTTGATTGTCTAGAATGGGTGTTGATGGTCTCTAGACTGGGTTTGATTGTCTCTAGACTGGGTTTTGATTGTCTCTAGACTGGGTTTGATTGTCTCTAGACTGGGTTCTGATTGTCTCTAGACTTGGTTTTGATTGTCTCTAGACTGGGTTTAATTGTCTCTAAACTGGGTTTGATTATCTAGACTGGGTTTGATTTTCTAGACTGGGTTTGATTGTCTATAGACTAGATTTTGATTGTTTCTAGAATGGGTTCTGATTGTCTCTAGACTTGGTTTTGATGGTCTCTAGACTGGGTTTAATTGTCTCTAAACTGGGTTTGATTATCTAGACTGGGTTTGATTTTCTAGACTGGGTTTTGATTGTCTCTAGACTGGGTTTGATTGTCTAGACTGCGTGTTGATGGTCTCTAGACTGGGTTTGATTATCTCTAGACTGGGTTTGATTGTTTCTAGACTGGGTTCTGATTGTCTCTAGACTGGGTTTGATTGTCTCTAGACTGGGTTGATTGTCTCTAGACTGGGTTTGATTGTCTAGAATTGGTGTTGATGGTCTCTAGACTGGGTTTGATTATCTCTAGACTGGGTTTGATTGTCTCTAGACTGGGTTGATTGTCTTTAGACTGGGTTTGATTGTCTAGAATTGGTGTTGATGGTCTCTAGACTGGGTTTGATTATCTCTAGACTGGGTTCTGATTGTCTCTAGACTGGGTTTGATTATCTCTAGACTGAGTTTGATTGTCTCTAGACTGGGTTCTGATTGTCTCTAGACTGGGGTTGATTGTCTCTAGACTGGGTTTGATTGTCTAGACTGGGTTTGATTGTCTCTAGACTGGGTCTGATTGTCTCTAGACTGGGTTCTGATTGTCTCTAGACTTGGTTTTGATTGTCTCTAGACTGGGTTTGATTGTCTAGACTGGGTTTGATTGTCTCTAGACTAGATTTTGATTGTTTCTAGAATGGGTTCGGATTGTCTCTAGACTTGGTTTTGATTGTCTCTAGACTGGGTTTAATTGTCTCTAAACTGGGTTTGATTGTCTAGACTGGTTTTGATTTTCTAGACTGGGTTCTGATTGTCTCTAGACTGGGTTTGATTGTCTAGAATGGGTGTTGATTGTCTCTAGACTGGGTTTGATTGTCTAGACTGGGTTTGATTGTCTCTAGACTAGATTTTGATTGTTTCTAGAATGGGTTCTGATTGTCTCTAGACTTGGTTCTGATTGTCTCTAGACTGGGTTTACTTGTCTCTAAACTGGGTTTGATTGTCTAGACTGGGTTTGATTTTCTAGACTGGGTTCTGATTGTCTCTAGACTGGGTTTTGATTGTCTCTAGACTGGGTTTGATTGTCTAGACTGCGTGTTGATGGTCTCTAGACTGGGTTTGATTATCTCTAGACTGGGTTTGATTGTCTCTAGACTGGGTTCTGATTGTCTCTAGACTTGGTTTTGATTGTCTCTAGACTGGGTTTAATTGTCTCTAAACTGGGTTTGATTATCTAGACTGGGTTTTGATTGTCTCTAGACTGGGTTTGATTGTCTAGACTGCGTGTTGATGGTCTCTAGACTGGGTTTGATTATCTCTAGACTGGGTTTGATTGTCTCTAGACTGGGTTCTGATTGTCTCTAGACTGGGGTTGATTGTCTCTAGACTGGGTTTGATTGTCTAGACTGGGTTTGATTTTCTCTAGACTGGGTGTGTGAGTGTGTGTGTGTTTGTGTGTGTGTGATTGTGTGTGAGTGTGTGTGTGTGTGTGTGTGTCCTCACACCTGTCCTGTGTCTCCAGGTGAGTCCCCGGGCCTGGTGGACTTCGTCCTTTCCAGAGACCGGGGTGAGCTCTCTCTGGTGGAGCAGGCCAACGTGTGGCTCTTCCTCCGCCTGCCGAAGACGAACCGCAGCCGAGCCAAAGTCACCATCCGGCTCTTCCAGCAGCGGCAGCTCCCCAACGGCCGGCCGTGTGCGGCGCAGGACGCCGTCCTCCTGGCGGAGAAGGCCGTGGACACGCGTCGCAGCGGCTGGCACACCTTCCCGGTGTCGGCGGCCATGCAGGCGCTGCTGGAGGGTGCCGGGAGCGCCGCGCTGAGCCTCCGGGCCTCCTGCCCGCTCTGCGCCGCCGCTGGCGCCAGCCTCGTGCTGGTCTCCGGCGGCGCCAGCCAGCGGGAGCAGTCCCACCGGCCCTTCCTAATGGCCGTGGTCCGGCAGGGGGACGGCGGCGGCGACTCGCCGCGGCGCAGGAAGCGCGGGCTGGAGTGCGACGGCAAGGTGCGCGTCTGCTGCAAGCGGCAGTTCTATGTCAACTTCAAGGACATCGGCTGGAACGACTGGATCATCGCGCCACCCGGTTACCACGCCAACTACTGCGAGGGGGAGTGCCCCTCCCACGTGACGAGCATCACCGGCTCCTCGCTGTCCTTCCACTCCACCGTCATCAGCCACTACCGCATGCGGGGCTACAGCCCCTTCCAGAACCTGCGGTCCTGCTGCGTGCCCACCCGGCTACGAGCCATGTCCATGCTGTATTACGACGAGGAGCAAAAGATCATCAAGAAGGACATCGAAGACATGGTGGTGGAGGAGTGCGGCTGCTCGTAGAGGAGCAGAAGGTCATCCAGAAAGACATCGAAGACATGGTGGTGGAGGAGGAGTGACGTCCTGCTCCTTTGGACAGCAGAACTCTTTCAGATAAAAAACTAGAAAAAGAAAAAGATAGAAAAAAAGAAAATCTAATATATTTTTGCTACAAACGGAGCAACGTTTATTTATGTGGACGAGACGTTCAAGCACCACTCGACCCCGTTGGATCTCGGAGAAACGTGGTGCCTGAAAAACTACTAACAAAAAAATCTCAAAACTATGCAACTTGTTTTACGTATTACGAACTTATTGTTCTTTACTTTGTTTTCTTTTGTTTTATACTGTTTATTCTTTTCAAAATGTACAAGGGAGAAAGAAGACTGTGTGTGTGTGTGTGTGTGTGTGTGTGTGTGTGTGTGTGTGTGTTGAGATACTTGAAAGAAACGAGTTGGCCGGCTGCTGGAACCAAACACTTTTTTATGTTTCCATGGTTACCGTGTTTATGTTATAATTATTATTGTCAGTAAGTATATTAATAATGTTATTATTGTTATTGTTGTTATAATATTTTTGTTTTTGGCTGCATTTGTGTCATTATGTTGATTATTATTATTTTTTCTTTTAAAGAAACGTTACAAACGTCTTTATATTTTTTGCACTATAGCGACACTCAGATTAGCCGGACTGAAAGAGGGCGGAGCTTCCAGGTCACAGGTTTGATCCTCACCGCACAGACAAGTCCCGATTGGGTCAAAAGTAGAAGGTGGAGTGTGATTGGCTGAGCCACCTGTCAATCAAAGACGCAGTCAGGATTCATGAAGTACTTCAATAAAAGTCTCGACACTTTTACAGTCGTTCATTTTTTTTATAAGAATCAGATTCAAAGTGCTCCAATTATGAAGTAATAATGGGTCTAAAAGTACTTTGACAGGAATTACTCGGCCTATATAAGTACTGTGTTATGAACCTGGTTCTATGGATCCGGGTCTATGGACCTGGGTCTATGGACCTGGGTCTATGAACCTGGTTCTATGGACCTGGGTCTCTGAACCTGGTTCTATGGACCTGGGTCTCTGAACCTAGGTCTATGAACCTGGTTCTATGGACCCAGGTCTATGGACCCCAGGTCTAGAGTCCCCGGAGTCCCCAGAGTCCCCAGAGTTTCCAGAATCCCCAGAGTCCCCGGAGTCCCCGGAGTCCCCAGAGTTTCCAGAATCCCCAGAGTCCCCAAGCCCCCAGAGTTTCCAGAGTCCCCAGAGTTTCCAGAGTCCCCAGAGTTTCCAGAGTCCCCGGAGTTTCCAGAGATCCCAGAGTTCCCAGAGTTTCCAGAGTTTCCAGAGTTCCCAGAGTCCACAGAGTTTCCAGAGTTCCCAGAGTCCCCGGAGTTCCCAGAGTCCCCAGAGTTGCCAGAGTTTCCAGAGATCCCAGAGTTTCCAGAGTCCCCAGAGTCCCCAGAGTTGCCAGAGTTGCCAGAATCCCCAGAGTCCCTGGAGTCCCCAGAGTTTCCAGAATCCCCGGAGTCCCCAGAGTCCCCAGAGTTTCCAGAATCCCCAGAGTCCCCGGAGTTCCCAGAGCCCCCAGAGTTTCCAGAGTCCCCAGAGTTTCCAGAGTTTCCAGAGTCCCCGGAGTTCCCAGAATCCCCAGAGTTCCCAGAGTTTCCAGAGATCCCAGAGTTCCCAGAGTTTCCAGAGTTCCCAGAATCCCCAGAGTTCCCAGAGTTTCCAGAGATCCCAGAGTTCCCAGAGTTTCCAGAGTTCCCAGAGTCCACAGAGTTTCCAGAGTTCCCAGAGTCCCCGGAGTTCCCAGAGTCCCCAGAGTTGCCAGAGTTTCCAGAGATCCCAGAGTTTCCAGAGTCCCCAGAGTTCCCAGAGTCCCCAGAGTTGCCAGAGTTTCCAGAATCCCCAGAGTCCCCGGAGTCCCCAGAGTCTCCAGAGTTTCCATAGTTTCCAGAATCCCCAGAGTCCCCAGAGTCTCCAGAGTCCCCAGAGTTTCCATAGTCCCCAAAGTCTCCAGAGTCCCCAGAGTTTCCAGAGATCCCAGAGTCCCCAGAGTCTCCAGAGTCCCCAGAGTTTCCAGAATCCCCAGAGTCCCCGGAGTCCCCAGAGTCTCCAGAGTTTCCATAGTTTCCAGAATCCCCAGAGTCCCCAGAGTCTCCAGAGTCCCCAGAGTTTCCATAGTCCCCAAAGTCTCCAGAGTCCCCAGAGTTTCCAGAGATCCCAGAGTCCCCGGAGTCCCCAGAGTCCCCTGAGTCTCCAGAGTTTCCATAGTTTCCAGTCCCCACCAGAGTTCCCAGTTCAACCTGTTTTCTAGTAGTTAGCTTCCTTTAGAACACCAAAGAGTGGAGTCGGTGCTCGTTCATGTTCGTGTCTCATTCAACGATGCTGAAGACATGAATATGGATTCATGTCCATTTTGTGTGTAGAACCAGATCAGTTCCCCTGAACTTCTCATGAAGAAGGATTACTGTTTTATTTATGCTTTTTAGTTCCAGATTCATTTAGTTTTGTGTTCAAAGTTGTGATCTTTTTTATTCCTGATGTTTTATCTCTTCTTCGTCCTCTTCCTCTCTCCCTGCACATCGAGAACTCCATTTCCCACAATGCTTTACTCTTTACTTCCTGAGTGTCCTTTCAGAGTGTTTCCGTGTCGTCTTGTTCACCAAAAGCTTGTCGAGAGTGTCGTCCCTCTTTGATGATGTCACACGTGTTTTCAGTTTCTCTTCTTGTTGTCATTGTTTCGAGAAGTGGGCGGAGCCTCTTCTGGATGAATTGGGACAAACTCAGTCTGTTTGAACGAGGACTCAAAAGGTAAAAAAAAAAAAAAAAAAAGAATAAAAGAAGTAGATTTTTATTCTGTATATATGAAAATCCAGATTCCAGTATGTTGCATTGCTTTGTTGTACAAATCAAATGTGCTTGTTTTTCTAATCTAATTTATTTTACGGTTTTGTTTTCTGCTTCACCATTAAAGTTTAAGGGATGTACACAAACCTGACCTGACTTTGTCTCTTTATTATCAAACCACAAGCTTCACTTCATCTTTAATGTCTTTAAACTCCTGCAGGAGTTTAATTATTCGCCTCGTGAGCGTATTTCCAGGCTGTTTTGGAAACATTACAGCGAGTTGTGATTTGTAAAAGCTGCAGAGCCGTGCAGGCTTCTGGCTGCGGCTCATGTTGACATTCATAACCACATAAACCCGGCCTTGTTAAACGCATATTAAAAAACATGTGATTGCAAAAGCCGTCGCTGAGCTTTTCCAGCTTCCAGGCGGCTGGAGCGGCTCCAGCCAGCGAGGAGGAGGCGCAGCAGGAGCGGCTCCAGCCAGCGAGGAGGAGGCGCAGCAGGAACTCATTTCCTCACGCCGAGGAAAAAATGCAGCCGCTATTAAAGCTGCGGCGCGCGAGGCGCGAGGTGAAAAGGTCGCTTGCTGCCACGTGAAGCGTTAACACACCTGAGAGGAAAAGTGGAAACATGGAGAGAGCCCAAAGGAATGAAAGAGCATTCATCACATTTAAATCTACTTGAGTTGCTTAGAGGAAAACACCTGCAGACGAGCCACATGTGAGGACCTTCATGTGGGAGAAGATCAACGGCTGGCCGATGACAATTCTTATTATATATATGATCATTATATTATTACACTGTTGGCCTCCTCGGACCGTGACCTCCGGCTTTCACTGGGCGTTTTACAGCCGAGTGTGAAGCGGCAGGATGAGAGTCAGTACCTCCTAACCGGGGGATTGATCCCTCCAGGTGGGGATAAGAGGGCCTGCCCCAAGAGAAGGAGTTCAAGAATTCCGCGGTCTTGTTCACGAGTGAGGGTACCGGACCGTCTTGGTGGAGAGGGAGCTGAGCCGGAAGGGGAAGCCCTCAATTTACTGGTCGGTCTACGTTCCAAACCTCACCTAAGGTCACGAACTCTGGGTCAGGACCGAAAGAACGAGCACTCGGATACAAGCTGTCGAAATGAGCTTCCTCTGTAGGGCTCAGCCTTAGAGATATGGTACACATTCAATGAATATGACAGAAATGTATGAATAATGAGTAGTAGGCATGGACCACAATCCATTTAAACAGAAGGAGGAAGAGGGGTGGGGGGAGGGGCTTCAGCAGGACCAGGGCAAACCTGATTCAGCCCTAACTATAAGGGCTATTAAAGAGGAAAGTCTTAAGTCTATTCTTAATGAGGTGACTGTGTCTGCCTCCAGGACTGAAAGTGGAAGCTGGTTCCATAAAAGAGGAGCTTGATAACTGAAGGCTCTGGCTCCCATCCTACTTTTTAGGACTCTAGGAACCACAAGTAGCCCCGCATTTAGTGAGCGCAGCTCTCTAGTGGGGCAATATGGTACTACAAGCTCCTTAAGATATGATGGTGCATCACCAATCAAGGCTTTGTAGGTGAGGAGAAGAATTTTAAATGTGATTCTTGATTTTACAGGGAGCCAGTGCAGAGCAGCTAATACAGGAGTCATGTGATCTCTTTTCTTAGTTTGTGTGAGTACACGAGCTGCAGCATTCTGGATCAACTGGAGGGATTTAAGAGACTTATTAGAGCAGCCTGATAATAAGGAGTTGCAGTAATCTAGTCTGGAAGTAACAAACGCGTGAACCAGCTTTTCTGCATCTTTTTGAGACAAGATGTGCCTGATTTTTTAAATGTTACGTAGATGATAAAATGCAGTCCTTGAGATTTGCTTAACGTGGAGTTAAAGGACAAGTCTGGGTCAAAGATAACTAGAGATTCTTTACAGTGGTGTTGGATGCCAGGGCAATGCCATCTACAGAAACCACATCACCAGATCATTGATCTCTGAGGTGTTCAGGGCCAGTAAAAATAACTTCAGTTTTGTCTGAGTTTAACATCAGGAAGTTGCAGGTCATCCATGTTTTTATGTCTTTAAGACATTCTTGAATTTTAGCGAGCTGGTTGGTCTCCTCTGGTTTGATCGATAGATATAATTGAGTATCGTCTGCATAGCAATGAAAGTTTATGCAGTGTTTCCTGATAATATTGCCCAAAGGAAGCATATATAAGGTAAATAAAATTGGTCCAAGCACAGAACCTTGTGGAACTCCGTGATTAACGTTGGTGGTCATTGAGGCTTCATCGTTTACAAATACAAATTGAGATTTATCTGATAAATAGGATTTAAACCAACTTAGTGCGGTACCTGAAATGCCAATCGACTAAATTTGTAATTTGTGATATTGGGCTATACAAAATAAACTGAATTTAATTTAATTGAATATTAGCAATAATTAGTATTAGCAATGACTAGATAGCAATGACTAGTATTAGCAATGACTTGTATTAGCAATAATTAGTATTAGCAATGACTAGATAGTCAATAACTGGTATTAGCAAAGACTAGTATTAGCAATGACTAGATAGCAATGACTAGTATTAGCAATGACTTGTATTAGCAATAATTAGTATTAGCAATGACTAGATAGCAATGACTAGTATTAGCAATGACTAGTATTAGCAATGACTAGATAGCAATGACTAGTATTAGCAATGACTTGTATTAGCAATGACTAGATAGCAATGACTAGTAATAGCAATGACTAGTAATAGCAATGACTAGATATCAATGACTAGTATTAGCAATGACTAGTAATAGCAATGACTAGTATTAGCAATGACTAGATATCAATGACTAGTAATAGCAATGACTAGATAGCAATGACTAGTGTTAGCAATGACTTGTATTAGCAATGACTAGATAGCAATGACTAGTAATAGCAATGACTAGATATCAATGACTAGTATTAGCAATGACTAGATAGCAATGACTAGTATTAGCAATGACTTGTATTAGCAATGACTAGATAGCAATGACTAGTAATAGCAATGACTAGATATCAATGACTAGTATTAGCAATGACTAGATAGCAATGACTAGTATTAGCAATGACTAGATAGCAATGTCTAGTATTAGCAATGACTTGTATTAGCAATAATTAGTATTAGCAATGACTAGATAGCAATGACTTGTATTAGCAATGATTAGTATTAGCAATAATTAGTATTACCAATGACTAGATAGCAATGACTAGTATTAGCAATGACTTGTATTAGCAATAATTAGTATTAGCAATGACTAGATAGCAATGACTTGTATTAGCAATGATTAGTATTAGCAATAACTAGATAGCAATGACTAGTATTAGCAATGACTTGTATTAGCAATGATTAGTATTAGCAATGACTAGTATTAGCAATTTTAGAGGGTTGATGCATAAAAAAATGCTAAATATTATTTATGATTTAAATGATCCTACAGTAGTTTGTAATTTAAGAGTTGCTCTATGATGAATCACCATAAACCATCAGACACGGTATGAAGTCTTCTCCAAAGAAGCACGTTCATAAATGACTAAATACATAAATGATCTGGCTTTCCTGATTTGATAAAAGGAGTCATGGACTCACGTTAAAAAACATCCAAATGTTTCCTGAGAAACCTCACGAGTCAGCAGCAGGTTGACAGAGCGATCTGCTCAGCAAAGCACTCTGGGTAATTTAACACAGAAGTTTTTCTTGACAAATTATTAAAAATCACTGAGTGCAATTATCCCAAATTACTGCTTTTCCCTGCTGTGAAAAGGAGTCATTTCCCCTCAGACGTCCAGCATGAGAACGTACCGGAGGACCTGATGGAGGGAACAGTTGTTTAAAGGGTTCGGGGCTCCGATCCATGAAGAGTTTCTCCTCAGATGTTTTCTCATTTCTACTTAGTTTCCAAAAACATTGGGATTAGATGTTTCCTACGATAAGGTCACACGCCGACTGATTCCTCGGCTCAATTTACAATCCAAACGGTCCTTGTTATTGGAGGTTAATGAACCCGTCTGGGAGGAATAAGCCCAAATGGAGAAAAGAGTAGAACGTGAGCCAAAAGAAATCCTGCAAAGTCCATTTGAGAGTTTCGTAACATGAGCCGAGATGAAGTCTGCAGGATTTCTATTCAAAGAGGAAAACCCTCGGCCATCTGTTAGTTTGTAAGAGCGCAGGAATGAATGCAGAGACAAGGTTGATCTGTTGGCTGCTCAGCTCTCTCACAAACAAATCACCCGTGACACTGACATCTCGTCACCTTTAACCCCTCAACGCCATCTCGTTGCCCTGGTTACGATACCAGCTCTTAAAGGGACCATGTCACGTATTATCGTAAGCCACCCCACTAGTCCTGTGAATGATGTGCTCCAAGCCGAGTCCCCTTCAGTAGGATGGTAAAAACAAACACAGGACTTTCAACCAGGAGACCGCTGTCCGTGTCCTGTGTAAACCAGAAGTAATTCGACAGGAGAGTCGGACACGTTAACTTCAATCACGCTCGTTTTAGTTTATTTTAAACAGACTGATACTGGAGGGGAACGTAGAACGTAAGGTGTAAAGCGTGAAGCATAAAGCGCAGAATGTAGAACGTAGAGCGACGGACCGAGCATCGGCGTTTGTTGTGTTTCCAGTTTCTCCGTCTTCAGAGGACACCGAACGTGAGACCAGGTTTTGTTTTTAGTCTTCAACACCAAACCTGACAACCTCTGTGACAGTAAGACTTCAGGAAGCTGCACACAACGAGTGTTACTTAAGTACATTAGTTCCAGAAGAAAACTTCCCCGAGAAGCAAAAAGGGGTCTTTACATTTCTGTTGGAGACCGGATCGCACAAACATGAACAGCAGCTTCATTAGTGAGCTTTAAACGTGGTTGAAGTATTTTTAGACCACTGAAAACCACTGAGGGTGTTTTATGATCACCATTTGAAAAGTATAACACAAAGTAAACCAGTACGAGCTCTAGACTATAACCCTTGAAACGCCGGCGTTATGCCAAGAATGATTATGAACATCATCATCCCAATGGATCACGACTAATAGATTACGAACCCCCAAACTGTGACGTGACTTTGGAGCAGACTGGAGCGAGGAGACTAAAACACTTAACGTGATCTAAAACGAATACTTAAAAATGAACCAACTGAATTCAGTCTGAGGGAAAGCTGGCTGGACATCCTCGTGGTGTGAAATCCATTCATACATTGACATATTCATGTAATGTGTTTATGTAACTCTGTAACTCTGTTCATCTGGTCACATGACATCTATTCTTCTGTCCATCCGGGGAGAGGGATCCTCCTCTGTTGCTCTCCTGAAGGGTTCTTCACTTTTTTCCCTGTCAAAGGTTATTTTTGGGGAGTTTTTCCTGATTCGATGTGAGGTCAAAGGTCAGGGATGTCGTATGTGTACAGATTGTAAAGCCCTCTGAGGGGAGTTTGTGATTTGTGATATTGGGCTATACAAAATAAACCTGGCTCGGCTGATACAAAGTGCCGCAGCACATCCTCGTTTCCAGGAAGTCGCGGTAAACCGCCGCCCACTTACGTCAACCTCCAACAAAGTAACAGCAGTTTGACCCAGAGGGGTCGGAGGAAGGCCACATGGCTCCAGGACCAGCACCGGCTTCATGGTGAACCTTTGTTAAGACAAGGCGCATTCAAAAATAGTTGTAATGTTATTATCTATTCAATTCAATTCAGTTTATTTTTATTATTTTTCTATTATCAGTTTATTATTCATCCATAAGGAGAGAGAGAAGAGGAGATTTTTTATTTAGATCATATTTTGTGTGAATTAAAAAATGTAAACAGGATAATTCGTACAAACAAGATCTTAGTTTGCTTGGAAAGAATATGTTATTTTTGTATTTGTATAATTTACGATAGAAAGTTGCACTTCAATATAAATTAAGCAGACAAAACATTCATTATCAACTATTTAGTGCAAATATAGTTAGGGCTGAATCAGGTTTGCCCTGGTCCAGCCCCTTGATATGCTGCTATAGGCTTATAGGCTGCTGGGGGATGTTTTAGGATACACTGAGCACCTATCTCCTCTTCTCTCTCTCCTTATGGATGAATTTACATCTCTCCATTGCACCTTATTAACTCTGCTTCCTCCCCGGAGTCGTTGTGACTTCACGTCTCATAGGGTCCATTGGATCTGGAGGTGAAGGGCGTACACTGTGAGGACAGAGTGTCACTCTAGCGCCACCATCAGGACCACAAGAAGAAGAAAAGAAGAAAACACCAATCAAAATGATCAAACCAAGAGAAGGCCGTGAACAGCCTGCTGAAAGGCAGCCAACACATTCCTGCTCACACACACACACACACACACACTCTGTCGTCTGTTTAATTTCCTGGCCTGCTATCGTTTTACTCTGCAGAGTCGTCAAAATAGGATTAGAGCGTTTAATAAAGAATGATTCCCACCACGAGGAAATGACTCCGCTGTACGACACACACACACACACACACACACGCACACACACACACGCACACACACACACGCACACACACACACACGCACACACGCACGCACACACACGCACACGCACACACACACACACAGGGAGATACAGTGTAACACCTCAGGAGTCTTCACTGTGATCGTCTGCTTAGCTTCTCAGTTTTCCACGGGATTAATAAACACCTGAATGCTTATATAAGATGCACACACACACACGCACACACACACACACATGCACACACACACACACACACACACACACACACACACAATGTATTATCTCACCGACATGTGACCACATATCTGTCGCAGGTGTCTGAACTTTCAAAGTTTTCGTCCTCACTTCTCACCATCTCTGTGGGGGTGGAGCTTGACTGACAGGGAGGGATGTGATAGGCCGTGTGATCCTCCATAATACACACACACACACACAATATAGGCAGTGGCGGATTTAGCAAATTGGGGGCCCAAGGCGAAGGTATGTATGGGGCCCCCCATCCGATCTTTAAAAGAGAACGAAAAAAGATTTAACCGACTGAATGGTGGATAGGCAGGTAAAGCTAATCTAAAGGAAGTAAAGGTTGGAGAGGAGAAACAAACCTTCCCCTTTAAACCCTGCAGACACTTCTTTACTCCAAAATGAAGATGGAAAGCAGAGAACACACAAAGTGTAGCACTACACAAACTCACGATATCTGAATAGTCACGATGGAACCGAACAGAGAATAAAGTTTCAGATAACACCTGATAACATTGCACTCACTTCAAAACCAAATCAAACAACAAACAAAAACAACCAAAACCAACAAACGCAACGCTTCTGTCCGCTGGTGGTCCTGAGACCCCGTTTTAGTGCCATCGTTTCAGTCCAGGTTTCTCCTCCTCTGGGCTGAGTCGCTCCTCAGGGTCACTCCTCTGGGTCACTCCTCTGGGCTGCTCCTCCGGGCTGCTCCTCCGGGCTGCTCCTCCGGGCTGCTCCTCCGGGCTGCTCCTCTGGGCTGCTCCTCCGTGCTGCTCCTCCGGGCTGCTCCTCCGGGCTGCTCCTCTAGGCTGCTCCTCTGGGCTGCTCCTCCGTGCTGCTCCTCCGTGCTGCTCCTCTGGGCTGCTCCTCCGGGCTGCTCCTCTGGGCTGCTCCTCCGTGCTGCTCCTCCGGGCTGCTCCTCTGGGCTGCTCCTCTGGGTCGTTCCTCCGTGCTGCTCCTCCGGGCTGCTCCTCTGGGCTGCTCCTCTGGGCTGCTCCTCCGGGCTGCTCCTCCGTGCTGCTCCTCTGGGCTGCTCCTCCGGGCTGCTCCTCTGGGCTGCTCCTCTGGGTCGTTCCTCCGTGCTGCTCCTCCGGGCTGCTCCTCCGGGCTGCTCCTCCGTGCTGCTCCTCTGGGCTGCTCCTCCGGGCTGCTCCTCTGGGCTGCTCCTCCGGGCTGCTCCTCCGGGCTGCTCCTCTGGGTCGTTCCTCCAGGCTGCTCCTCTGGGCTGCTCCTCCGGGTCGCTCCTCCGGGCTGCTCCTCTGGGCTGCTCCTCTGGGCTGCTCCTCTGGGCTGCTCCTCCAGGCTGCTCCTCTGGGCTGCTCCTCCGTGCTGCTCCTCTGGGCTGCTCCTCTGGGCTGCTCCTCTGGGCTGCTCCTCCAGGCTGCTCCTCTGGGCTGCTCCTCCGTGCTGCTCCTCTGGGCTGCTCCTCCGTGCTGCTCCTCTGGGCTGCTCCTCCGTGCTGCTCCTCCAGGCTGCTCCTCTGGGCTGCTCCTCCGTGCTGCTCCTCCATGCTGCTCCTCTGGGCTGCTCCTCTGGGCTGCTCCTCCGGGCTGCTCCTCTGGGCTGCTCCTCCGGATCTCCGGCCTCCTGTGCTTGGCTGTCAGCCTCCTCCTTCAGCCCTTTATTCACCACCGTCCTGATCTTCTGAAGTCTATAGATCTCCTGGAGTGTAAAACCTCTCTTCGTCTTGTTCTTCATGTGAAGCCGGATAGATAGAATCAGCTTTGGCAGATCGGTGAAGTGCTTCTCCACTTCACACTTCCTATTCTTTGTGTCCTTGAGGAACCATTTCAGCCTGGCCAGACTATATTCCCTCAGAGAGTCACTTTCATCAGAGGACCCACTCTCTACCACAGAGTCGTCGTCCATACTGGACTCAGACTCATACCCTTTGCCCAAAGGTCCCTTTTTTCCGAGCCTTCCTCGTCCCCCCCGGCCTTCCTCTTCAGAGGATGAAGCTTCTCCTCACCCTCCTCCATCTCCACCTCACTTTCTCCTACCATGACCTGCCCACACTTTTCATTCCCTCCTCCTTCCTGCCCCCTACCCACCTCCATCTGTCCTCCAGTGCACCCCTGGCTGTCCTCCTGAATATGTGCCCCCCCCTGGGCCGCCCCTGCCCCCTCTTCTTCCTCTTCCTCCTCCTGCTGCTGACCCATCTCAGCCTCTTCTTCTTCCTCCTCCTGCTGCCCCACCTCTGCCCTTCTGTGTTCACCTGCTTCCCCCCACTTCCCCGCTCTGTGGTCACCTGCTTCACCCCACTTCCCCGCTCTGTGGTCACCTGCTTCACCCCACCTGCCTCCTCCTGTTGCTGCTCCCGACCCCCCTCCGTGTCCTCTCCGTCTTTGGGGTCCCCCCTGGTGTCGTCCTGTCCACCAGCCTTCCTCCGAGGACAGGCCCTGCTCTGATGTCCTTCCCTCCCACAGTTAAAACACTTCATATTGTCAGTTTTTACATAAATGATAAAAAGAGAGTTATCAGCTCTCACCGTGAAAGTGATGTCCAAGTCCTCGCTCCTGCCATGAAGCAGCATGAAGCATTGCCTCCTGTGCGACACCACGTGTTTCAATAGTGGAGAGCTGCTCCCAGAGGACATCTTCCTCACCTGGGACGTGACCCTCCCGTGCTTCGACAGCTCCCCCACCAGTACCTCGTCCTCCACGAACGGCGGTATGTTTGCCACCGTCACCCTCACCGCCGCCGTGAACAGGGGAGAGACGGGGACGTGTCGAACACCACGACCCCGCTCTCCACCACCGTGTTGACCTTGCTGACGCTGTCCAGGAACAAGACCACAGCCTTGTTCATGCGGGCAGCGGACTTCACGCTGCTGTAGCCCACCACCTCCCCCACCGCCAGGCTGCAGTCCTCCACCGTGCACGGGAACACCGGCATAAGCCGAATCCCGTGCCTGCGTGTTAGCCAGCTCAAGTCCATCTCGGCGTGCTAACTCCACTAGCACGCCCGCCGCTAGCCCGCCGTTAGCACGTCGCTAGCGCGCGCCACCCACACTCAACCCACCAAACCCCCCTCGTGCACACAGTACCCCACTCGACACCGACACATACACTGATCTACACTCACTACGAGACACACGGGAAAAAACAGCGTCAACTCCGACATGACGCTCAGAGAGAGAGAGAGAGACAGAGAGACAGAGAGACAGAGAGACAGAGAGAGAGAGAGATCTCCACATCACAACAAAATTAGCTTCTTTCTTCTATCGTGAAGTAAGAAGATAACAAAAAACAGCAGCAGTCCATCATTAGGATTAAGAAATATGATTTTTTGCATTGTTAAATGATTACCTTCTCTCTTTTGTGTCTGTCCCTTCCATTCTATCCATCATGTTTCTCTTCCTCCGTATGCCTGTTTTTACTCTCTCTTCCTCTCCTCCTTTTTCTGCTGTTCTCCTGTTGTTCTTTATGACTGTTAGAGTGTTCCATCTGCTTTGGTCTCTCTTCCTCCTCATGTTCATACCAATCTAACTCTAGTGAGGCCACTGACCAACGGTCAAAAAGAACAATATTAACTCTACTTCAGAGTATTTTAAACTCTGGTTTTCCAGGCTACCCAGATGCCACACACTTTGAGGAGAGGTTTAGGCAAGGCTCTAGTTCTGCTATTAGCCCTGGGCTAGGGTTAAATTTACAGTCGCGGCGGGGAAGCCCTACATTCAGAGGCGGTCTTAACATAGAGGCCCTATGGTCTTAGCTATTAGTCCTGGGCTAGGGCTAATAGACCTGGGCTGCTGTTGCTGTAGCGGCGTGTTCAACGCTGTGGGCGTTCCTGCCTGTATCCCCAGTAGCCGTAAAAAGTGTGTCATCTTTGGCAGCGTTTCTAAATATTTATCGGCGTCTTTTCTTTTTTTTTCTTTTAATTGAGCAGCTTGGATGACTTTGTTTCATTTGTGATTTTATTCTTGTCTTCTGAATCGTCTCTGTGTAACTTCCTCCTGTCACTGTGTTTATCTTTCAGACTATTCCATCTCATGGTGAAAGTAGGGGGTGTAGGGACACAACAGATAACCATGAACTGGACATTTTAACTTCAACGTTTCAACGTATTTCTTAAGAATATGAATACAATTGACCATGCTTTTGAAGCGTTCATGATGATAAGGGGCTTTTCTTTTTTTCTTTTTGAGGTTGGTTGGGGGCCCCCCTACTACGACCACTGGTAGGGGGCCCCAAGCAGCCGCCTACCCTTGATAAGACCGCCTCTGAATGTAGGGCTTCCCCGCCGCGACTGTAAATTTAACCTGAATTTTCAACAAAGACACAGAAAACCTTGACTCCCCCAAACCCTGAGATCCTTATATAAGGACAAGCAGGCTGAGGCCAGTGTGTGTGTGTGTGTGTGTGTGTGTGTGTGTGTGTGTGTGTGTGTCTGTACACATGGTTTATGGCTCTACACATTGACAATTAAAAGGAGAAAGACACTGAAAAACATCTCCGCAGGACGGATGAGCAACAAGGGAGGAGGACAAGAGGAGGAGGAGGAGGGTAAAAGGAGGAGGAGGAGGAGTAGACTGGACCCGATCTGTTCGCACGGTACGCAAGTACCAATGTTGAAGCGGATGCGGGCGGCCACCGGTAACCAGTGAAGGTCGCGGAGGAGCGGAGGATTGTGGGTAAATTTCGGGAGGTTGAAGACCAGTTGAGCTGCTGCATTCTGGATGAGCTGTAGAGGTCGAATGGCATTAGCAGGTAGACCTGAAGGAGGAGTTACAGTAGTCTAGTCGTGAGATGACCAGGACCTGGACCAGAACCTGGACCAGAACCTGGACCAGAACCTGGACCAGGACCTGGACCAGGACCTGTGCCGCCTTCTGAGTGAGAAGAGGTCGTATTCTCCTGATGTTGTACAGCATGTACAGGAGGGTGTTGTTGTGGTAATGTTGTCAGTCAGGGAGAGTTGACTGACAGGTGTCACACCAAGGTTCTTGGCAGTCAGAGAGCCAGCACTGAGTTGTTGAAGTTAATAATCAGGTTGTGGGTGGGAGAACCTTTTCCTGGAAGGAGGAGAAGTTCAGTCTTGTCCAGGTTAATTTTCAGAAAACCAGTCGCCCACACATCACAACCTCACGCACAAACGCACAGACAGCCAGACAAACAGGATGACCTGGGAACACACACAGACACACACGTGTGAGTAACTGACTCACAAAGAGGATTAGTGTACTTGTTGTGATGCTGTCTCAGTGTTCCAGTTAGAATGTGTTGTTATTGTCTTCTCCAGAATGTAAGACATGAATCAGTCCGGCACTTTGCTGCAGAGTGAGACCTCTCAAAGCATGTGTGATGTTGTCTATCAAAGCGTGTTGATCTTCTACTCTGTCTGTTGTCATCTTGTTGTTTGTCCGTTGTCATCTTGGTGTGTGTCTGTTGTCATCTTGATGTTTGTCTGTTGTCATCTTGGTGTTTGTCTGTTGTCATCTTGGTGTTTGTCTGTTGTCATCTTGTTGTTTGTCTGTTGTCATCTTGTTGTTTGTCTGTTGTCATCTTGGTGTTTGTCTGTTGTCATCTTGTTGTTTGTCTGTTGTCATCTTGGTGTTTGTCTGTTGTCATCTTGGTGTTTGTCTGTTGTCATCTTGTTGTTTGTCTGTTGTCATCTTGTTGTTTGTCTGTTGTCATCTTGGTGTGTGTCTGTTGTCATCTTGTTGTTTGTCTGTTGTCATCTTGTTGTTTGTCTGTTGTCATCTTGGTGTGTGTCTGTTGTCATCTTGTTGTTTGTCTGTTGTCATCTTGTTGTTTGTCTGTTGTCATCTTGGTGTGTGTCTGTTGTCATCTTGTTGTTTGTCTGTTGTCATCTTGTTGTTTGTCTGTTGTCATCTTGGTGTTTGTCTGTTGTCATCTTGGTGTTTGTCTGTTGTCATCTTGTTGTTTGTCTGTTGTTTGTCTGTTGTCATCTTGGTGTTTGTCTGTTGTCATCTTGTTGTTTGTCTGTTGTCATCTTGTTGTTTGTCTGTTGTCATCTTGTTGTTTGTCTGTTGTCATCTTGGTGTGTGTCTGTTGTCATCTTGGTGTTTGTCTGTTGTCATCTTGGTGTTTTTAGCCCGGCCTGTAGGGTTCCCTGCTTTATTGTCTGTTTGACTCTATATGTGAATAGCAATGTGGTTGTTATTAATTATTATTTTTTATTATACTTTTTAAGCCTCTTTTCTGACCTCAGGCGGAGCCCACGATGTCTGTTGAGTAGAAGCAGATGCATCATGGTCTAGCCCCACCCCCAGACGGCTGCTGTTAGTCACAGTCAGGCTGGTGTTTGTTCCTGGGGGGAATCCTGATGATGCAATAAACACACACACACACACACACACACACACACACACACACACACAGTGAGTGAGTAGTAAGGTGGAGGCGGCTGCTAAAATAAGGATGTCTTATAATGAGAGTCGACGGAGACATGCTGCAACCTGTGGCAAGTAGACAAAGCCAGGTGTGTGTGTAGGTGTGTGTGTAATACTACAACCTCTGGTACCTGTGTAAATACAGTAATGTATACTGTACTACACCTCAGAGGTACATGTAGTACTTTATACGGTACTAGTCTGGGCAGTAATTATGTTTCAGGGTGTGTTCTGAAGTTCCTGCTGTGTGTGTGTGTGTGTGCTTTTGACCCGTGAGTCATCTGTGGTTAAAAAACAATCCCGTTCCTGATCGGTTCTCTGATTTCCACTGAGGAACAAATGAAAGTGATCACTGTGACCTTCATATGAGATGTACTCCTTTGCACACGTCTTGGGTACAGCTTGTGTCTTATTGTGTCTCTGCACACCGCCTGAAGACTGAACTTCTCCTTCCAGGAAAAGTCTCTCCCACCCACGACCTGTCTATCACCTTCAACAACTCAGTGTTGGCCCCGCCCCCGACTGACAGGAACCTCGGTGTGACACCTGTCAGTCAACTCTCCCTGACTGACAACATTACCGCAACAACACGCTCCTGTAGGTACATGCTGTACAACATCAGGAGAATACGACCTCTTCTCACTCAGAAGGCGGCACATGTTCTGGTCCAGGTTCTGGTCCAGACTCTGGTCCAGGTTTCTGGTCCAGGCTCTGGTCCAGGTCCTGGTCCAGACTCTGGTCCAGGTTTCTGGTCCAGGCTCTGGTCATCTCACGGCTAGACTACTGTAACTCCCTCCTTGCAGATCTACCTGCTAATGCTACCAGCTCCTCAATGGTGGAACCAGCTCCTCAGTGGTGGAACCAGCTCCTCAGTGGTAGAACGAGCTCCTCAATGGTGGAACCAGCTCCTCAGTGGTAGAACGAGCTCCTCAATGGTGGAACCAGCTCCTCAGTGGTAGAACGAGCTCCTCAATGGTGGAACCAGCTCCTCAATGGTGGAACCAGCTCCTCAGTGGTAGAACGAGCTCCTCAATGTTGGAACCAGCTCCTCAGTGGTAGAACGAGCTCCTCAATGGTGGAACGAGCTCCTCAATGGTGGAACGGGCTCCTCAATGGTGGAACCAGCTCCTCAATGGTGGAACCAGCTCCTCAGTGGTAGAACAAGCTCCTCAATGGTGGAACCAGCTCCTCAATGGTGGAACCAGCTCCTCATTGGTAGAACGAGCTCCTCAATGGTGGAACCAGCTCCTCAATGGTGGAACCAGCTCCTCAGTGGTAGAACGAGCTCCTCAATGTTGGAACCAGCTCCTCAGTGGTAGAACGAGCTCCTCAATGGTGGAACCAGCTCCTCATTGGTAGAACGAGCTCCTCAATGGTGGAACCAGCTCCTCAATGGTGGAACCAGCTCCTCAATGGTGGAACCAGCTCCTCAATGGTGGAACCAGCTCCTCAGTGGTGGAACCAGCTCCTCAATGTTGGAACCAGCTCCTCAGTGGTAGAACCAGCTCCTCAATGGTGGAACCAGCTCCTCATTGGTAGAACGAGCTCCTCAATGGTGGAACCAGCTCATCAATGGTGGAACCAGCTCCTCAATGGTGGAACGAGCTCCTCAATGGTGGAACGGGCTCCTCAATGGTGGAACGAGCTCCTCAATGGTGGAACCAGCTCCTCAATGGTGGAACCAGCTCCTCAGTGGTAGAACGAGCTCCTCAATGGTGGACCCCAGCTCCTCATTGGTAGAACGAGCTCCTCAGTGGTAGAACGAGCTCCTCAATGAGGGAACCAGCTCCTCAGTGGTAGAACGAGCTCCTCAATGTTGGAACCAGCTCCTCAATGGTGGAACCAGCTCCTCAATGGTGGAACCAGCTCCTCAGTGGTAGAACCAGCTCCTCAATGGTGGAACCAGCTCCTCAATGGTGGAACCAGCTCCTCATTGGTAGAACGAGCTCCTCAATGGTGGAACCAGCTCCTCAATGGTGGAACCAGCTCCTCAGTGGTAGAACCAGCTCCTCAATGGTGGAACCAGCTCCTCAATGTTGGAACCAGCTCCTCAATGGTGGAACCAGCTCCTCAGTGGTAGAACCAGCTCCTCAATGTTGGAACCAGCTCCTCAGTGGTAGAACCAGCTCCTCAATGGTGGAACCAGCTCCTCAATGTTGGAACCAGCTCCTCAATGGTGGAACCAGCTCCTCAGTGGTAGAACCAGCTCCTCAATGGTGGAACCAGCTCCTCAATGGTGGAACCAGCTCCTCAATGGTGGAACCAGCTCCTCAGTGGTGGAACCAGCTCCTCACTGACATCAGGACAGCTCCACCGGGAACCTAACACATCTTTACCGGCTACACCTTGAATAAAGAAAGTAGCTCTTACTTAAAGCTCTTTGTAGTTTGGATTTCTTGAAGAAACGTTACTTTCTATGTTCTTGTTGTTCTGAGTTTGTTCTCTTGGTTGAATTCACTTATTGTAAGTCAGCTAAATGACATGTAATGTAATTTCATTTTGAGGGGTTCATTGTGTCTTTTAAGGGTTTTCCTGTCCGTCTTCTTTGTGTCACCAGCAGGTCCGGACTCACCGTCTGGAGGAACAGTTCCTCAGTGAGCTCACATCCAATGAGCCTGTTCAGGTCTGATGCTGAGTAATCACAACCAAGACCTCATCACAGCCGACTGTACATACACACACACACACACACACACACACACATACACACATACATACACAAACATACATACACACACAAACATACATACACACATACACACACACAAACATACACACACACACAAACATACACACACACACAAACATACACACACACACAAACATACATACATACACAAACATACATACACACACAAACATACATACACACATACACACACACAAACATACACACACACAAACATACATACACAAACACACAAATACACATACACACACACACAAACACACAAACACACATACACACACACACAAACACACACAAAGCTTTGTCCTCTGTGACAGTGAAAAGGTTTCTCAAGTCTCAGGCAGGTTGATTCAGACTCTCATGGTTTCAGGTCTTCACCGTGTGTGTGTGTGTGTGTGTGTGTGTGCGCTGAGTTAACAGCTTTCTCCTCTTGGAGGCGGACTTCTTGACAGTTAGGGTTTATTATTGACCAATTAGGGAGCCCCTCAGGTCTAAAACCGGCCAATTAGAGGCCTTGGTTGATTTATTATCCAGAGCGCAGCCTGTGTGTGTGTGTACGTGTGTGTCTTTATTAAACGACCTGAAAATCACAGCTTAGCCCCGCCCTAAAGCATCACCTGCTTTATGGTCTGTTTGACTCTAAATGACCATAATTCACTAAATGAACATCATTCTGTATTGAAGAAGACTTGAAACTAGAGATTGAGACCAAAAACTAATGTTTACAATGTTTACTGAGGGAATACATCAAGAGAAGTAGAGTCATTTATATAGACTTCTATACAACCAGAGGAGTCGCCCCCTGGTGGTCAGGAGAGAGAATGCAGCTTTAACACATGAAGCATAGACTTCTATACAACCAGAGGAGTCGCCCCCTGGTGGTCAGGAGAGAGAATGCAGCTTTAACACATGAAGCATAGACTTCTATACAACCAGAGTCACCGCCCCTGAATGAGGTCTTCTTACATCCAGATCAGAACTTGGAAGGTTTCTTCCTTGATTGAAACAGTAACTGTTTGTTTTCATCGGAGCAGTTCGGGGATTCCCTCCTTCGTCCACATCTGCGTCTCATAACAAACACGACGTAAACAACCAACTGAGCGAAGCAGCGGCTGGAAAAGTTTTCAAAGCTCTCTGTGAGCCAGAGGGAAGAATCCTGCTGTATGGATAGACATATACAGTATAGAGATATGAGACCAATACTAACTACTAGTTAGGTTTAGACAACTAAACTACTAGTTAGGTTTAGACAACTAAACTACTAGTTAGGTTAAAACAACTAAACTACTAGTTAGGTTTAGACAACTAAACTACTAGTTAGGTTTAGACAACTAAACTACTAGTTAGGTTAAAACAACTAAACTACTAGTTAGGTTTAGACAACTAAACTACTAGTTAGGTTTAGACAACTAAACTACTAGTTAGGTTAAAACAACTAAACTACTAGTTAGGTTAAAACAACTAAACTACTAGTTAGGTTAAAACAACTAAACTACTAGTTAGGTTTAGACAACTAAACTACTAGTTAGGTTAAAACAACTAAACTACTAGTTAGGTTTAGACAACTAAACTACTAGTTAGGTTTAGACAACTAAACTACTAGTTAGGTTAAAACAACTAAACTACTAGTTAGGTTTAGACAACTAAACTACTAGTTAGGTTTAGACAACTAAACTACTAGTTAGGTTAAAACAACTAAACTACTAGTTAGGTTTAGACAACTAAACTACTAGTTAGGTTAAAACAACTAAACTACTAGTTAGGTTAAAACAACTAAACTACTAGTTAGGTTAAAACAACTAAACTACTAGTTAGGTTTAGACAACTAAACTACTAGTTAGGTTAAAACAACTAAACTACTAGTTAGGTTTAGACAACTAAACTACTAGTCAGGTTAAAACAACTAAACTACTAGTTAGGTTTAGACAACTAAACTACTAGTTAGGTTTAGACAACTAAACTACTAGTTAGGTTAAAACAACTAAACTACTAGTTAGGTTAAAACAACTAAACTACTAGTTAGGTTTAGACAACTAAACTACTAGTTAGGTTAAAACAACTAAACTACTAGTTAGGTTTCGATCCAGTCGGCCCTGTGATCGAGCAGCGAGTTTTCTCTGATCTGAGGTTCGTTGGCGACAACAACAACAACAACAACAACAATATGTCTTCTCTGTGGATTAGAAAAGGAGAACAAAGTAACAAAACAGTGAGGGATTCTCTGTCCACACACAGCTGCTGACACACACACTCTCACGTACACACACTCTCACATACACACACTCACACATACACTGGCTGTAGATAGCACCACGCCCCTAATTTCCCATGGTGCATTGTCAACAGAACACACCCGTCCGCCTGTGGCAGCCCATCAGACAACACACACACACACACACACACTGGTCCAAACGTTGACGTAAACATCAGACACACACACAGCTGAAGCTCATCCAGACACTGCTTCCTGTTGCAAAGGCTCATGGGAGCCATGTAGTTGTATGACCCACAATGCATCTGGAGCGCGACGGCAAAGTCTGGTGACCTTAAAGGACCAGCCTGAGTGTGTTTAGCTTAGCTTAGCTTAGCAGCTCTCCCCAAAAGACTCAAACATCTCAGAGAAGCATGAAGTCGTGAACCATGAGTGGGTTCTTAATCTTTTGACCCCGGGTCCAATAGGAACAGCGTATTGGTTCAACTAATTAATCTCTTCATTTGATTTGTATTCAATAACTAAATCAAATCCACTTACAGTTGAACAAGCAAACACATGACGCAATGTGATCATCAAGACATGTGTTCATCATGTACCTGCACAACAACAACAACCACAACAACAACAAGACGCCCAACAATCGAACAAATCAAGCTAATACAAGAACAAATGTAAAGGCTCAAGTCAGGCTTATTAAAGTCAGGCTTATTAACACACACATAACTAATAAATACATGTTACTAGAGAACCAAAGGAGGGACTCAAAGAAACTTGAGAAGTTGAAATTTGATAACATAAATAATATGTGGTAATAAAATGGATACATT
>NC_046985.1:925000-937500 GCF_009769545.1 Cyclopterus lumpus | reverse complement strand
TCTCTCAGTCCTTCCCCTCCTACTCACAAAGCTGGACACCACCTTGACTATATGTTCACCAGAAACTGCTCTACAGCAAACCTCACTGTAACTCCACTTCATGTTTCTGACCACTTCTTCATCTCTTACTCACTCCCACTCTTTGGAACTGACAACCCTCCCACAACGGACTCTGCACCTGTCCGTCACAACATCCGCACCCTCTCATCCTCTCTCCCTCTCTCCCTCTCTCTCTCCCTCTCACCCTCTCTCCCTCTCTCTTTCCCTCTCTCTCTCCCTCTCTCTCTCTCTCTTTCCCTCTCTCTCTCCCTCTCACCCTCTCTCCCTCTCTCTCTCCCTCTCACCCTCTCTCCCTCTCTCTTTCCCTCTCTCTCTCCCTCTCTCTCTCTCTCTTTCCCTCTCTCTCTCCCTCTCACCCTCTCTCTCTCTCTTTCCCTCTCTCTCTCCCTCTCTCTCTCTCTCTCTCTTTCCCTCTCTCTCTCCCTCTCACCCTCTCTCCCTCTCTCTCTCCCTCTCACCCTCTCTCCCTCTCTCTTTCCCTCTCTCTCTCCCTCTCTCTCTCTCTCCCTCTCTCCCTCTCTCTCTCTCTCCCTCTCTCCCTCTCTCTCTCTCTCCCTCTCTCCCTCTCTCTCTCTCTCCCTCTCTCCCTCTCACCCTCCTCTCTGGCCTCCTCTGTTCTGTCAGCCCTCCCTTCAACTGACTCCTTCTCACTCATGCAGCCTAACTTTGCCACTGACACTCTCCTCTGTCTTCCTCTCTTGATTCTCTCTGTCCTCTTATGACACTAAAGGTCCTCAAGTCCTCTTACGACTCTAAAGGTCCTCAAGTCCTCTTACGACTCTAAAGGTCCTCAAGTCCTCTTACGACTCTAAAGGTCCTCAAGTCCTCTTATGACTCTAAAGGTCCTCAAGTCCTCTTATGACTCTAAAGGTCCTCAAGTCCTCTCCGGCTCCGTGGCTGTCCGAACCGGTTTGCGCCAAGAGAGCCACTATGCGAGCATCGGAAAGGAAATGGCAAAAATCTAAACACACCAGCGACCTGCTCGCCTATCAATCTCTTCTCTCCTCCTTCTCTCCTCTATCTCTGCAGATACAAGTCTGTTCTACCAATCCAGAATCAAATCCTCTTTATCTAACCCCAAAAAGCTCTTCTCTATTTTTTCCAACCTCCTTGACCCCCCCCCCCCCCCCCCCTCCACCCTTCTACCAAGCCACTTTGTTGACTACTTTACAAAAACGATAGAGGACCTATGCTCTTCATTTACTAATCCATCTTCTATAACTACACCTCCAGTAACTTCATCTTCCCCCTCGTTTTCCTCTTTTATCCCCCTGTCTCCTAATCAAGTTCTTACCTTGGTAACCTCTGACCCCCCAACCACCTGCCCCCTTGACCCCATCCCTTCTCACCTTCTCCAGTCCATTGCTCCGGACCTTCTTCCCTTTCTCACCAATCTTATTACCACCTCCCTCTCAACCGGCTGTTTCCCTAACTCTCTGAAGGAGGCGGAGTCAACCCTCTCCTGAAGAAACCCACTCTCAACCCGTCTGAAGTCAACAACTACAGACCTGAAGTCAACAACTACAGACCTGAAGTCAACAACTACAGACCTGAAGTCAATAACTACAGACCTGAAGTCAATAACTACAGACCTGTCTCTCTCCTTCCCTTCCTTTCCAAAACTATAGAGCGAGCTGTCTTTAACCAAGTCTCCTCCTATCTTCACAGTAACAACCTTCTAGACCCCCACCAGTCTGGATTCAAGACCACTCAACAGAGACTGCCCTCCTTGCTGTCTCTGAGCAGCTTCACACTGCTAGAGCAGCCTCTCTCTCCTCTGTCCTTATCCTTCTAGACCTTTCCGCTGCCTTTGACACAGTGAACCACCAGATCCTCATGTCCTCCCTCCAGGACCTGGTATCTCAGGCTCTGCTCTCACTCTTCTCATCCTACCTCACCGACCGCTCTTACCGGGTAACCTGGAGAGGATCTGTGTCTGAGCCTTGTCCTCTGACTACTGGGGTCCCTCAGGGTTCAGTCCTTGGTCCTCTTCTCTTCTCTCTGTACACCAACTCTCTCTCTCTGTCATTCTCTCTCATGGCTTCACCTACCACAGCTATGCTGACGACACCCAACTGATCCTCTCGTTTCCCCAATCTGAAGCACGGGTAGCAGCACGAATCTCTGCCTGTCTGACTGACATCTCTCAGTGGATGTCTGACTGACATCTCTCAGTGGATGTCTGACTGACATCTCTCAGTGGATGTCTGATTGACATCTCTCAGTGGATGTCTGACTGACATCTCTCAGTGGATGTCCGCTCACCACCTGAAAATTAACCTGGACAAGACTGAACTTCTCCTCCTTCCAGGAAAAGTCTCTCCCACCCACGACCTGACTATTAACTTCAACAACTCAGTGTTAGCCCCGCCCCCGACTGCCAAGAACCTTGGTGTGACACCTGTCAGTCAACTCTCCCTGACTGCCAACATTACCGCAACAACACGCTCCTGTAGGTACATGCTGTACAACATCAGGAGAATACGACCTCTTCTCACTCAGAAGGCGGCACAGGTCCTGGTCCAGGCTCTGGTCCAGGTTCTACATATAGGATATGGTCTAACCTCACACCCAGGACATGGTCTAACCTCACACCCAGGACATGGTCTAACCTCACACCCAGGACATGGTCTAACCTCACATCCAGGACATGGTCTAACCTCACACCCAGGACATGGTCTAACCTCACACCCAGGACATGGTCTAACCTCACACCCTGGACATGGTCTAACCTCACACCCAGGACATGGTCTAACCTCACATCCAGGACATGGTCTAACCTCCACCAATCAGCTTGTAGCTCCTTCACTTCGAGCTAAACACTCAACAAAGTCACGACTGTTTGCTGTGCTGGCTCCTCATTAAATGTCTCTTACTGATAGCACTTTGTAGTTTTACACTTTAGCAGCACTTAAATGTCTCTTACTGATAGCAACGTTATTGAAGAAATTGTACTTGCTTGATTCTTGTTGTTCTGAGTTTGGACTCATGGTTTAATCACTTATTGTAAGTCGCTTTGGATAAAAGCGTCAGCTAAATGACATGAAATGTAATGTAATGTAATGAATGTAACTAGGACTAGAACCGACTAAAACCAAACACTCTCTCTGACCCCCACACACACACACACACGCTCACACTCACACACACACACACACTCTCTCTCACACACACACTGTCTCTCTCTCTGACACACACTCACACACACGCACACACACACTCTCACTCTCACACTCAGAACCAGTCCAATGAGTAAACAAAAAGAGAGTTATGATTATGGAGAGCAGCAGTGTGGATCGGTCGTGGTATGAGTAACATCTTTGTGTCCCGTTTCCTTTGGCTCGGTTCACGCAGGCGTCGGCATGGTTTCTCTTTTAGAGGAACGGGTGCATGCAGGGTTCAGGTGAGGTGAGTCTGGGGTCCGAACCATTGAGAACCTGCAGTGTAAACACGGTTCTAAGGCTCCCGGTGAAGCGAGGACTCGGACCACCACGCCGGTTCACCCGCGGTTGAACGTCGCCGGCTTTAACTTTGAGCCATGTTTAATTTAAAAATGTTGGACTCGGATGTCGACCGTCAGACGTCCGGTTCACGTCCCGTGTGTGAGACCCTCTGTTGTTTCCTCTGAATGATGAGGCCCAGTTTACCCAGAATGACCCTCTCCTCACCCCCCCTCATCCAGTCCTCCTCGCTCTGCTTTGTTTCATGTGTTGTTCGAGTTCTGGAGGTCAGTTTGCTTCCAACACTCCAGCTACAAAACTAGAGAAACAGAATTGTTTATGCACCCATAATGTTCCACTTAGTTTAGAGGTGTAGCATGCTAAGCTAATGTGAGCCCAGACTGGAAGTCTCACTTCTGTCGGTGTTTGGTCCAGGCAACACTTTATATCTGGCAGTGAGGTTTAAACAACAGGAGGACAGGAGGACAGGTAGACAGGAGGACAGGAGGACAGGAGGACAGGTAGACAGGTAGACAGGTAGACAGGTGGACAGGAGGACAGGTAGACAGGTAGACAGGTAGACAGGTGGACAGGTAGACAGGAGGACAGGTAGACAGGAGGACAGGTAGACAGGTGGACAGGAGGACAGGTAGACAGGTAGACAGGTGGACAGGAGGACAGGAGGACATATTTATATATATACATATATATATATATATATATATGTATATATATATATACATATACATATATATATATATATGTCTGTCTCCCTATTGGCTGGTGGAGGGCAGCAGCCGCTCTGATGTCAAATCCAGCTGCTGCAGAGCTCCTCCTCCATCCGGAGAAACTCCCACTAGACTTCATTTTAGGGAGCCAGGATCAGAAGTGTGTGTGTGTGTGTGTGTCATGAACACCTCTCTCTCTCTCTCTCTAGGCTGCACCTGTAACTCGTCCGTCACATTCAATCTACAGAGACACACTGATGTGTGTGTCTGCTTCTCGTCATCTGTAATGACTTCTGGTTCTGAATGGTCACACAGGGTGGTTCACCCCCCACCCCCATGCTGGAGGCCCTCAGCTGAGGTCCGTCCTCTGGGACTGAGACCGAGCGGTCTGCGTCTCGTGGGGTGGATCATCTGGAGAGCAGGGCCTGCAGGAAACGAGGCCCTGAGCAGCTTTACAGGTGAACACACCTGCTGCTACAGTCACCATAATATCAGCCTTCAAAATAAAAGTCTCAATCATCTCCACGTGACGATGTGCAGGTGACCCCACTTTATATTAGTCTCTCATATATCTGTGTCTGCGTTCAGCATTAGGCTGGACACAAAAAACCTCAGCTTCCTGCACACACACACACACACACACTCACACACTCACACTCACACACTCACACACTCACACACTCACACACTCACACACTCACACACTCACTCACTCACTCACTCACACACTCACACACTCACACACTCACACACTCACACACTCACACACTCACACACTCACACTCACACACACACACACACTCACACACACCAGATGTCGGGGAATAAGGGACACTTAAAGAGCTGGTGAGTTACGTACATCCGAATTTCTCTCTCACACACGAGTTCAACAGAAAGGCAGCCAACTGGGCGGACGAGTCTGACGAAAACAGAGAGAGAGACAGAGAGAGAGAGACAGAGAGAGACAGAGAGAGAGAGAGAGAGAGACAGACAGACAGAGAGAGACAGAGAGAGACAGAGAGAGAGAGAGAGAGAGAGAGAGAGAGAGACAGAGACAGATTTTTTTGATTTTTGAAAAACACTTTATTCACACACTAATAATTTTACAATGTGTTTTTTTTTTTAAATCACAGGTCTTGTTTTTTTAAAAATAAATCATCCGATAAAAAACTGCGCAAACACCAGCTCCTCTTCCACCACAGAACAAACAAGGTTTTTAAAACACCAACGTTGTTTAAAAGCATCCAAGTCTCCAATGTGCTTATACAAAGTCTGGCTCTGATGTTACAGAGCCAGACTGCCCTGTTCTCCTGCCCCTCCCTGTTCTCCTGCCCCTCCCTGTTCTCCTGCCCCTCCCTGTTCTCCTGCCCCTCCCTGTTCTACTGCCCCTCCCTGTTCTCCTGCCCCTCCCTGTTCTCCTGCCCCTCCCTGTTCTACTGCCCCTCCCTGTTCTCCTGCCCCTCCCTGTTCTCCTGCCCCTCCCTGTTCTCCTGCCCCTCCCTGTTCTCCTGCCCCTCCCTGTTCTCCTGCCCCTCCCTGTTCTACTGCCCCTCCCTGTTCTCCTGCCCCTCCCTGTTCTCCACTCGGGTTTTCCACGTTAAATAAATGGCCATTTTGGCTTCCCCAGAAAGGTAGTTGAGGAGCTGCCACTTTTCTTTTTCTGCTTTTTTGTAGGCAGCTCCCATGATAAAAACCTTCTCAGTAAAAAACACATTAAAAAGACTAAAAACCAATGTTAAAAGAGAGAAGAACCCTGAAAGTCTCTTGCACTCAGTAAAAACATGGTAGATAGTCTCTCGAAGGTCACAGAAGGGGCACCGGCTCAGGACAGCGGGATTAAGAACAGAGATAAAAGCGTTGCAGGCGACAGCACCGTGTAAAATCCTCCACTGGAGGTCGGCCGTTCGTTTCTTGAGGGGAGGTTTAAATAAAATCCTCCACTGTGGGCCAGGTCCGCAATGTCCAAGTCTCTCTGACCACACAGTGGGAGGCCTGTTGCACAGTCCGGACCTGTTGGTGCTCTTGACACAATTAAAATACACTGTCTTTTTGTCCGCTTTGTGTAATGTCATTGCTTCTGGACACGTCGTAGCAAGCAGGGGGCCGGTGAGTTCCCCCAGCACCGGGCTCAGGGAGATCTCGGGGAAAGGGTCTGCAGGGTCCGGCTCGACTTGTCCTTGGCTGTAGTCCATGAGGAGGCTCCTCTCCTTCCCGGTCAGCCTCTGTCTCCACAGCTCCAGGAGCCTCCTCGCCACCCGGACGGAATGCAGACCCAGCAGAGCGCCCAGGGCCGGGGGGTCGCTCAGCGTCGGCCCCACTGCATCCACTAGCTGCTGTAGGCACAGGGTCCGCGACCTCAGCAGCGCCCCCGTCAGTCCAGGGGTGACGCTGCTGCTGATATCCAGCTTGGGCCTGTGAATCAACGGTTCTCTCAGCAACCAGTACAGAGAGTTAGACTCTGATGACCAGTGCACCCTGAACTTTAACGTCTAACAAGTTGGCCAAAGCCACCTTTTTGCCTTTGAGGACTTCAATATGTCCTCGATCTCCTGTGGACTCACTTAAACTCTCTAGGTCCACTATATCAGTCTCCAGGTCCTTCATAGATCTGGTGATGTCTCGGGTGATGTTGAAAGTATGCTGCTGACAAAGAAGCCTAATCTCAATCTTACCACGGTCCCACCACTGCCTAAGACTACTAAAATCACTCTTCCTCAGCCTAAAAACATCACAGAAATAAATAAGAACCTCTCCCTCTTATCTAAAGTTAAAACTGAATTAAAATGCCAATACGCGCTCTTATGTAAAATGTGTCTAATAAAAACATGACATAAAAGCAAAGAATGATCAGTAAAACCAGCAGGAACAATACTGCACATTTTAAAAATATTAAAATGGTGCTTAAAAACATAAATACGGTCTAACCTGGCTGAGGAGATCCTCCCCTCCCTAAAGTGGGACCATGTGTACTGTCGGCAGTCGGCATGCATCCTTCTCCACACATCCACCAGGCCATGAGAATGGACCAGCCTCCTCAGAACCTGCTGTGAAGCTGGATGTGGCTCTGTGTGGTTACGGTCCTTTAACTCATCTTCCGTACAGTTAAAATCCCCCCCCAAGAATAAAAAATCCTCCGAGGCACAGCCATTTAAAACATCATTAACTTTTTGTAAAAACAGCTTCCTCTCTGCACCGGTTGCTGGAGCATACACATTGATAAAAACAACAGTAAAAAGGTTGAACCGTGCTTTAACTAAAAACAACCTCCCCTCGATGATGTGTTTGACCTCCAGTGAGACCGGGATAAAAGACCTGGAGAAGAGGAAGCCCACTCCTCCACTGAGGTTTGTGTGGTGACTCAGGAGGACTTCCCCTTCCCACTCCCTCCTCCAGTCGGCCTCGTTGGTGCTGTCGCTGTGGGTCTCTTGTAGGAAGAGAACATCAATACCTTTCATCTTTTTAAATTCATAAATAGATATTCTCTTCCTAACATCCCTGGCTCCATTAACATTTAAAGTTCCCACTCTGAAAGTATCCATTAAAAGAAAAATGTTTAAAACACAAACAAAAAACAATAAATTAATTAAAACACACATTGGAGCTTTTCAATGTCGGGGGCAGAGGTCAGCTGCTGTCTGACCTCTGCCCCCGACCCGTCTCCTTGGCTTCCCCCACCTTGCTGGCCTTGGTGCCACTGCCTGCCTTCTGGGCCCGCTT
Source organism: Cyclopterus lumpus (assembly GCF_009769545.1). Lineage (NCBI taxonomy): Eukaryota > Metazoa > Chordata > Actinopteri > Perciformes > Cyclopteridae > Cyclopterus > Cyclopterus lumpus. The sequence continues at coordinate 929,555 of NC_046985.1, read as the reverse complement.
CTTCCTCTTTGAGGCAACTTTAAACTCCCCAACTTCCATCTCCGCTTCTTCCACCTGCTCAGCCCACCCACCTACACTTTCCTCCTCCGCCTCTACTTCCCCACCAACCTGCTGTGCTACCTCCACGGGCTTCTCCCCAGCACCATTACCCCCATTTCCTTTTCTTCTCCTCCATCCTCACCATCCCACCTTAACCAAAGCCTCCCCCCTGCTGCTCTGGACACCACCACCATTATTACCACCACCACCATTATTACAACCATCACCCTCACCATCACCATTATTACCACCACCACCATTATTACAACCATCACCCTCACCATCACCATTATTACCACCACCACCATTATTACCACCATCACCCTCACCATCATTACCACCACCACCATTATTACCACCATCACCCTCACCATCATTACCACCACCACCATTATTACCACCCTCACCCTCACCATCATTACCACCACCACCATTATTACCACCACCACCATCACCCTCACTCACCTCACTCACCAGCCGGCGCGGTCCTGAACCAGGTCCTGAACCAGGAGCAGAAACATTCAGAAACACCACCATCCTCCGTTAACTCTCTGTAGATCTTCTGTACTACCTTCTTTAATCTGAAGACCTCCTGAGGTGTAAAGCCTCCTCGGCCTTCTCTGTCCACGTGGAGCTGATTAGAGGAAGAGAGCTTCTCCTCATCAGAGGTCCTCCACCTTCACTCCCTTCAGGTCCTTAGTTTTGTGGAGGAACATCTGTATCCTGTCCACACTGTACCCTCCTGAGCCCTTACTGGGTTCACTGGACTCAGAGGATCCACCGTCAGAAGCAGATCCCCACCCAGCCCCTCCTGATCCCCCTCTTCACCCTGCTGGACCCCCCCCCCCCCCCCCTCCCCCTGTAGCCCCTACCCATCCTGACCTCCTCAGGATCCTTCTGGTTCTCCGGTTCCTGCCCCTCTGATGCCCCTCTCGTCCACCTGGAACATTCGCCCACCGCCAGAAATACTGAGAGACCACACACACACACAGACATATACACACACACATATACACACAGACACACAGAGACACGTATACACACAGAGACACACACACACACATATACACACTCACACACACACTTATACACACAGACACGTATACACACAAAGACACACACACACATATATACACACAGACACACAGAGACACGTATACACACAGAGACACACACACACATATATACACACAGACACACAGAGACACACAAAGACACACAGACACATATACACACACACAGACACACACAAAGATACACAGACACATATACACACACACACACACACATGATCCATCACACCTGATCCTGAGCGGTCCCGTTAGTGATCCATCACACCTGAAGCCCCCCCCCCCCCTGAAATCAAACCTGTCAGTCTCCGTCTCCCCCGACGACGACGACGGCCAGATGCGTTTCCTTGATTCCAGTAAACATCATCCACCAATTAATCAAACTGTCAGTGCTCCTCCTGCTCCTCCTCCTTTCCTCCTCTCCTCCTGCTTCTCCTCCTCCTCTCCTCCTGCTTCTCCTCCTCCTCTCCTCCTGCTACTCTATATATATATATATATATATATATATATATATACATATATGTATATATATGTATATATATATATATACACACACACACATATATATATATGTATATGTATATATATATATACACACACACACATATATATATATATGTATATATATATATATATATATATATATATATATATATATATATATATACATACATATACATATATATATATATATCGGGAGTCTCGGGATCGCCTCTCTGCTGTTTGCGGATGATGTGGTCCTGTTTGCCTCCTCGGACCGTGACCTCCAGCATTCACTGGGGCGTTTTGCAGCCGAGTGCGAAGCGGCAGGGATGAGAGTTAGCACCTCCAAATCTGAGGCCATGGTGCTCTGCCGGAAACCGGCGGATTGCTCCCTCCAGGTGGGGGCAAACTGCCTACCCCAAGCGAAGGAGTTCAAGTATCTCGGGGTCTTGTTCACGAGTGAGGGTAAGGTGGAGCGGGACATCGATAGGCGGATCGGTGCGGCTGCAGCAGTAAAACAGGCGCTGTACCGGTCCGTCTTGGTGAAGAGGAGCTGAGCCGGAAGGCAAAGCTCTCCATTTACTGATCGGTCTACGTTCCAACCCTCACCTATGGTCACGAACTCTGGGTCGTGACCGAAAGAACGAGATCTGGGATACAAGCGGCCGAAATGAGCTTCCTCCGTAGGGTGGCCGGGCTCAGCCTTAGAGATAGGGTAAGGAGCTCGGACATCAGGGGGGAGCTTGGAGTCGAGTCGCTGCTCCTTCGTGTCCAAAGGAGTCAGCTGAGGTGGTTCGGGCATCTAGTCAGGATGCCTCCTGGACGCCTCCCATTAGAGGTTTTCCGGGCACGTCCAACTGGTAGGAGGCCCCGGGGAAGACCGAGGACACGCTGGAGGGATTATATCTCCCGGTGGAGGGATTCTATCTCCCGGCTGGCCTTGGAACGCCTCGGGATCCCCCAGAATGAGCTGGAAAGTGTTGCGGGTGAGAGGGAAGCCTGGGTCGGCCTGCTGAACCTGCTGCCACCGCGACCCGACCCCGGATAAGAGGTCATAATGGATGGATGGATATATATATATATATATATATATATACATATATATTAATGGATATATATATATATATATATATATATATATATATATTAATGTATATATATATATATTAATGTATGTAATGTATATATATATATAATCGAAAAATTGATTTTTAATCTCAATGGGACTCACCTGGTTAAATAAAGGTTTAAATAAATAAAAATAAATATTATATCCTTGAACGCACCGTCAGGTAATTGAGCAGAGACCAGGGGGTCGAATATATATATATATATATATATATATATATATATATATATACACACATATTAATGAGCAGAGACCAGGGGGTCCAGCAGGTCACGTTGGATTTAAAGCTTTATTTAAACAACGTTTCTACAAACAACATTTTAAATCAACAGTCTCGTAATCATAGTATTAATAGTCATAATAATAATAGTAATAATAATTATAACAACAATAATAGTAATCATAGTGTTAATAATCATAATAATAATAGTAATCACAATAATAATACGAGTAATAATAATCATAATAATAGTAATAATAATGGTAATACTTATAATAGTAATAATAGTCATAGTTATAATAATAGTAATAATGATTACGCTCTTATTGACTCATATGAACTCAGGAACATTTGTTCTTATTGGTTCTCTCTCTCAGCCAATCAGGACACTTCATTCTGCGTCACCACCTTTGACTCCAGCAGTGTTTTGATGACGTCATCGCTGTAGGATAAGGTGTGTCGCAATACCTGCACCGTGTGCTGGCCAATCAGAGGAGGGGGCGTCGGCTCATCATGGGAGAAGCTGCTGAAACGAACTGCTGGACCTGAAGATGACAAACAAAACTGATAAACAAACAGACAAACAAAAACAAACACACTGATGAAGACCAAAAAGACATAAAACAAACAAACAAACAGATAAAGAACAAACATACATAAAACAAACAAAAACAAACAAACAGATAAAGAACAAACAGACATAAAACAAACAACCAGATTAACAGAAGATCAAAGTGGAGAAGGAGAAGAGAAAGAACAACAACAACAAGTAGGACAAAAAGGAGAAGAGGAAGGAGGAGAAGAAGGAGAGGAGAAGAATATTCATTGACATATTGTTTCTGTTTGATTGTTTATATAAAATGAAGAAAGGAAGGAAGGAAGGAAGGAAGGAAGGAAGAGGAAGGAAGGAAGGAAAGGAAGGAAAGAAGGAAGGAAGGAAGGAAAGGAAGGAAAGAAGGAAGAGGAAGGAAGGAAGGAAGGAAGGAAGGAAGGAAGGAAGGAAGGAAGGAAGGAAGGAAGGAAGGAAGGAAGAGGAAGGAAGGAAGGAAGGAAAGGATGGAAGGAAAGGAAGGAAGGAAGGAAGGAAGGAAAGGAAGGAAGGAAGGAAGGAAGAGGAAGGAAGGAAGGAAGAGGAAGGAAGGAAGGAAGGAAGAGGAAGGAAGGAAGGAAGGAAGGAAAGAAGGAAGGAAGGAAATAAGGAAAGAAGGAAGGAAAGAAGGAAGGAAGGAAAGATGGAAGGAAAGAGGGAAGGAAGGAAGGAAGGAAAGACGGAAGGAAGGAAGGAAGTAAAGAAGGAAGGAAGGAAAGAAGGAAGGAATGAAAGAAAGAAGGGAGGAAGGAGAGAAGGAAGGAAGGAAATAAGGAATGAAGTAAGGAAGGAAGGAAGGAAGGAAGGAAGGAAGGAAGGAAGGAAGGAAGGAAGGAAGGAAGGAAGTTGGAGAGAACAAACTATTTATTTTGGGAAAATATTAACAATCAATTTTTTTATTCAGCACTAATGAGCTGAACTCTCACAGTGTACGTGTGTGTGTGTGTGTGTGTGTGTGTATGTGTGTTGTGTGTTGTGTGTGTATGTGTGTATGTATGTGTGTTGTATGTGTATATGTCTGTGTG
>NC_046985.1:907500-915000 GCF_009769545.1 Cyclopterus lumpus | reverse complement strand
ACCTTATACTATAAGGGTTATACCTTATAGTGTAAGGGTTATACCTTATAGTGTAAGGGTTATACCTTATACTGTAAGGGTTATACCTTATACTATAAGGGTTATACCTTATAGTGTAAGGGTTATACCTTATACTATAAGGGTTATACCTTATAGTGTAAGGGTTATACCTTATAGTGTAAGGGTTATACCTTATAGTGTAAGGGTTATACCTTATACTGTAAGGGTTATACCTTATAGTGTAAGGGTTATACCTTATACTATAAGGGTTATACCTTATAGTGTAAGGGTTATACCTTATAGTGTAAGGGTTATACCTTATACTATAAGCCTTATACCTTAAAAGGTTATACCTTATACTATAAAGGTTATACCTTGTACTATAAGCCTTATACCTTATAGTATAAAGGTTATACCTTATACTATAAGGTATAACCTTTATACTATAAGGTATAACCCTTATAGTATAAGGTATAACCCTTACACTATAAGGTATAACCCTTATAGTATAAGGTATAACCCTTACACTATAAGGTATAAAGGTCAGATGGATGTTGTAAACTGTGTGCTCCGACATTAACAGCAACATTTAAATATTACTAAAGCAACAAGTCATCCATACTAAAGTCTAAAGGTGGAAGTCTGTCGGTTCTTCTTCCCATCTTTATTAAATATCCATGCATTTGCATTTCCTGTCTGGACGTTTGAACCACGTTCTTATTGAATGATCTCAGTTCAACTCCTCCTTCCTGAAGACGTCTCAGTGGACTTTAACAACGTCTTCCTCACACAGCGGCGACCGCAGAAACACCAATAACTGTTGTTCCAGCCGTCTGCTTTCATCTCTGGAGCGCGGCATTGTGGGTAAGGGGCGGTCCACACCAGGATTAGAACCGAGCGGCGGACAATAGCGACCACAAGAACGAAGGTTTCATGATCACGTCCACATAATAACACAGTAACGCTAACAGGAAGCAGACGCAGCCAAGACTGCCTTTAATGTAGTAGTGCTACAAGGACTGTATACTGTACTACACCTCAGAGGTACAAGTACTGTATACTGTACTACATCTCAGAGGTACAAGTACTGTATACTGTACTACACCTCAGTGCTACAAGGACTGTATACTGTACTACACCTCAGAGGTACAAGTACTGTATACTGTACTACACCTCAGAGGTACAAGTACTGTATACTGTACTACATCTCAGAGGTACAAGTACTGTATACTGTACTACACCTCAGTGCTACAAGGACTGTATACTGTACTACACCTCAGAGGTACAAGTACTTTATACTGTACTACACCTCAGAGGTACAAGTACTTTATACTGTACTACACCTCAGAGGTACAAGTACTTTATACTGTACTACACCTCAGAGGTACAAGTACTGTATACTGTACTACACCTCAGAGGTACAAGTACTTTATACTGTACTACACCTCAGAGGTACATGTACTTTATACTGTACTACACCTCAGAGGTACAAGGACTGTATACTGTACTACACCTCAGAGGTACAAGTACAGTATACTGTACTACACCTCAGAGGTACAAGTACTTTATACTGTACTACACCTCAGAGGTACATGTACTTTATACTGTACTACACCTCAGAGGTACATGTACTTTATACTGTACTACACCTCAGAGGTACATGTACTTTATACTGTACTACACCTCAGAGGTACAAGTACTTTATACTGTACTACACCTCAGAGGTACATGTACTTTATACTGTACTACACCTCAGAGGTACATGTACTTTATACTGTACTACACCTCAGAGGTACAAGTACTTTATACTGTACTACACCTCAGAGGTACATGTACTTTATACTGTACTACACCTCAGAGGTACAAGTACTTTATACTGTACTACACCTCAGAGGTACAAGTATTGTATACTGTACTACACCTCAGAGGTACATGTACTGTATACTGTACTACACCTCAGAGGTACATGTTGTACTTTATACTGTACTACACCTCAGAGGTACAAGTATTGTATACTGTACTACACCTCAGAGGTACATGTACTGTATACTGTACTACACCTCAGAGGTACAAGTACTGTATACTGTACTACACCTCAGAGGTACATGTTGTACTTTATACTGTACTACACCTCAGAGGTACATGTACTGTATACTGTACTACACCTCAGAGGTACATGTTGTACTTTATACTGTACTACATCTCAGAGGTACATGTACTTTATACTGTACTACATCTCAGAGGTACATGTTGTACTTTATACTGTACTACATCTCAGAGGTACATGTTGTACTTTATACTGTACTACATCTCAGAGGTACATGTACTTTATACTGTACTACATCTCAGAGGTACATGTTGTACTTTATACTGTACTACACCTCAGAGGTACATGTACTTTATACTGTACTACACCTCAGAGGTACATGTACTTTATACTGTACTACATCTCAGAGGTACATGTACTTTATACTGTACTACATCTCAGAGGTACATGTTGTACTTTATACTGTACTACACCTCAGAGGTACATGTACTTTATACTGTACTACACCTCAGAGGTACATGTACTTTATACTGTACTACACCTCAGAGGTACATGTTGTACTTTATACTGTACTACATCTCAGAGGTACATGTAGTACTTTATACTGTACTACACCTCAGAGGTACATGTTGTACTTTATACTGTACTACACCTCAGAGGTACATGTTGTACTTTATACTGTACTACATCTCAGAGGTACATGTTGTACTTTATACTGTACTACACCTCAGAGGTACATGTAGTACTTTATACTGTACTACATCTCAGAGGTACATGTAGTACTTTATACTGTACTACACCTCAGAGGTACATGTTGTACTTTATACTGTACTACATCTCAGAGGTACATGTTGTACTTTATACTGTACTACACCTCAGAGGTACATGTTGTACTTTATACTGTACTACATCTCAGAGGTACATGTACTGTATACTGTACTACACCTCAGAGGTACATGTACTTTATACTGTACTACACCTCAGAGGTACATGTAGTACTTTATACTGTACTACACCTCAGAGGTACATGTACTTTATACTGTACTACACCTCAGAGGTACATGTACTTTATACTGTACTACACCTCAGAGGTACATGTTGTACTTTATACTGTACTACACCTCAGAGGTACATGTACTTTATACTGTACTACACCTCAGAGGTACATGTACTGTATACTGTACTACACCTCAGAGGTACATGTACTTTATACTGTACTACATCTCAGAGGTACATGTACTTTATACTGTACTACACCTCAGAGGTACATGTAGTACTTTATACTGTACTACATCTCAGAGGTACATGTTGTACTTTATACTGTACTACATCTCAGAGGTACATGTTGTACTTTATACTGTACTACATCTCAGAGGTACATGTTGTACTTTATACTGTACTACATCTCAGAGGTACATGTACTTTATACTGTACTACATCTCAGAGGTACATGTTGTACTTTATACTGTACTACACCTCAGAGGTACATGTTGTACTTTATACTGTACTACATCTCAGAGGTACATGTTGTACTTTATACTGTACTACACCTCAGAGGTACATGTTGTACTTTATACTGTACTACATCTCAGAGGTACATGTAGTACTTTATACTGTACTACACCTCAGAGGTACATGTACTTTATACTGTACTACACCTCAGAGGTACATGTACTTTATACTGTACTACACCTCAGAGGTACAAGTACTGTATACTGTACTACACCTCAGATGTACATGTACTGTATACTGTACTACACCTCAGAGGTACATGTTGTACTTTATACTGTACTACACCTCAGAGGTACATGTACTGTATACTGTACTACACCTCAGAGGTACATGTACTTTATACTGTACTACATCTCAGAGGTACATGTACTTTATACTGTACTACACCTCAGAGGTACATGTACTTTATACTGTACTACACCTCAGAGGTACATGTACTTTATACTGTACTACACCTCAGAGGTACATGTACTTTATACTGTACTACATCTCAGAGGTACATGTTGTACTTTATACTGTACTACATCTCAGAGGTACATGTACTTTATACTGTACTACACCTCAGAGGTACATGTACTTTATACTGTACTACACCTCAGAGGTACATGTTGTACTTTATACTGTACTACATCTCAGAGGTACATGTACTTTATACTGTACTACATCTCAGAGGTACATGTTGTACTTTATACTGTACTACACCTCAGAGGTACATGTTGTACTTTATACTGTACTACATCTCAGAGGTACATGTTGTACTTTATACTGTACTACACCTCAGAGGTACATGTACTTTATACTGTACTACACCTCAGAGGTACATGTAGTACTTTATACTGTACTACATCTCAGAGGTACATGTTGTACTTTATACTGTACTACATCTCAGAGGTACATGTACTTTATACTGTACTACACCTCAGAGGTACATGTAGTACTTTATACTGTACTACACCTCAGAGGTACATGTTGTACTTTATACTGTACTACATCTCAGAGGTACATGTAGTACTTTATACTGTACTACACCTCAGAGGTACATGTACTTTATACTGTACTACATCTCAGAGGTACATGTTGTACTTTATACTGTACTACACCTCAGAGGTACATGTACTTTATACTGTACTACATATCAGAGGTACATGTTGTACTTTATACTGTACTACACCTCAGAGGTACATGTACTTTATACTGTACTACATATCAGAGGTACATGTTGTACTTTATACTGTACTACACCTCAGAGGTACATGTTGTACTTTATACTGTACTACATCTCAGAGGTACATGTAGTACTTTATACTGTACTACATATCAGAGGTACATGTTGTACTTTATACTGTACTACACCTCAGAGGTACATGTTGTACTTTATACTGTACTACACCTCAGAGGTACATGTTGTACTTTATACTGTACTACACCTCAGAGGTACATGTTGTACTTTATACTGTACTACACCTCAGAGGTACATGTTGTACTTTATACTGTACTACATCTCAGAGGTACATGTTGTACTTTATACTGTACTACATCTCAGAGGTACATGTTGTACTTTATACTGTACTACACCTCAGAGGTACATGTTGTACTTTATACTGTACTACACCTCAGAGGTACAAGTACTGTATACTGTACTACACCTCAGAGGTACAAGTACTTTATACTGTACTACACCTCAGAGGTACATGTACTGTATACTGTACTACATCTCAGAGGTACATGTACTTTATACTGTACTACATCTCAGAGGTACAAGTTGTACTTTATACTGTACTACATCTCAGAGGTACATGTACTGTATACTGTACTACATCTCAGAGGTACAAGTTGTACTTTATACTGTACTACATCTCAGAGGTACATGTACTGTATACTGTACTACATCTCAGAGGTACATGTACTTTATACTGTACTACACCTCAGAGGTACATGTTGTACTTTATACTGTACTACACCTCAGAGGTACATGTACTTTATACTGTACTACACCTCAGAGGTACATGTTGTACTTTATACTGTACTACATCTCAGAGGTACATGTTGTACTTTATACTGTACTACACCTCAGAGGTACATGTACTTGATACTGTACTAAATCTCAGAGGTACATGTTGTACTTTATACTGTACTACATCTCAGAGGTACATGTACTGTATACTGTACTACATCTCAGAGGTACATGTACTTTATACTGTACTACACCTCAGAGGTACATGTACTTTATACTGTACTACATCTCAGAGGTACATGTTGTACTTTATACTGCACTACATCTCAGAGGTACATGTACTTTATACTGTACTACACCTCAGAGGTACATGTAGTACTGTATACTGTACTACATCTCAGAGGTACATGTTGTACTTTATACTGCACTACACCTCAGAGGTACATGTTGTACTTTATACTGCACTACATCTCAGAGGTACATGTTGTACTTTATACTGCACTACACCTCAGAGGTACATGTTGTACTTGTTACTGTACTACATCTCAGAGGTACACAATTCTTGTTTTAACACCACCACAGAGCAACTGAGGGACGAGAGAAATGTGTCTATTTATTATTTGAGTCGCTTGTGTTTTCAATAGACTTCAATAATCAGTATAAACCGTTTTGTTTCTGATTATATTTCACAGCGCAGGAACCTCGACAGTAGAGTGGAGTTACTTGATAAGGGAACCTAGACAGTAGAGTGGAGTTACCTGATAAGGGAACCTAGACAGTAGAGTGGAGTTACCTGATAAGGGAACCTAGACAGTAGAGTGGAGTTACCTGATAAGGGAACCTAGACAGTAGAGTGGAGTTACCTGATAAGGGAACCTAGACAGTAGAGTGGAGTTACCTGATAAGGGAACCTAGACAGTAGAGTGGAGTTACCTGATAAGGGAACCTAGACAGTAGAGTGGAGTTACTTGATAAGGGAACCTAGACAGTAGAGTGGAGTTACTTGATAAGGGAACCTAGACAGTAGAGTGGAGTTACTTGATAAGGGAACCTAGACAGTAGAGTGGAGTTACCTGATAAGGGAACCTCGACAGTAGAGTGGAGTTACTTGATAAGGGAACCTAGACAGTAGAGTGGAGTTACTTGATAAGGGAACCTAGACAGTAGAGTGGAGTTACTTGATAAGGGAACCTAGACAGTAGAGTGGAGTTACCTGATAAGGGAACCTAGACAGTAGAGTGGAGTTACCTGATAAGGGAACCTAGACAGTAGAGTGGAGTTACCTGATAAGGGAACCTAGACAGTAGAGTGGAGTTACTTGATAATGGAACCTCGACAGTAGAGTGGAGTTACCTGATAAGGGAACCTCAAGAGTAGAGTGGAGTTACCTGATAAGGTACGATGCTCTCGTGGGCCGTCCCCCAGCGGCTCGCCTCCTTACCTGCATTCAGGTAGTTAGCTGCAATGTGGCTGAGACAGGAGACCTGAGAGAGAGAGAGAGAGAGAGAGAGAGAGAGACACACGTTAAAGCAGAGCTGTCGTCAGCTTCCTTCTTCCTGCTGCCGGAGAACAGAGCAGCAGCCTCGCTGGATTTACAACCCTCCTGGTGAATAGATCGACCCAGAGTCTGGTTCTGGGACCAATCCCCATCCTCAGAGAGTTTGAAACCAGCTGTCAACAACACCTCATCACCAACAAGGACTCCTCACCAACAAGGACTCATCAACAACTCCTCCTCACCAACAAGGACTCCTCACCAACAAGGACTGATCACCAACTCCTCATCACCAACAAGGACTCCTCACCAACAAGGACTCCTCAACAACTCCTCCTCACCAACAAGGACTCCTCAACAACTCCTCCTCACCAACAAGGACTCCTCACCAACAAGGACTCATCATCACCAACAAGGACTCATCATCACCAACAAGGACTGATCACCAACTCCTCCTCACCAACAAGGACTCCTCACCAACAAGAACTCCTC
>NC_046985.1:887500-897500 GCF_009769545.1 Cyclopterus lumpus | reverse complement strand
ATAACCTTTGTTGACATCATAACCTGTTCATAACCTTTGTTGACATCATAATAACCTGTTCATAACCTTTGTTGACATCATAACCTGTTCATAACCTTTGTTGACATCATAATAACCTGTTCATAACCTTTGTTGACATCATAACCTGTTCATAACCTTTGTTGACATCATAATAACCTGTTCATAACCTTTGTTGACATCATAACCTGTTCATAACCTTTGTTGACATCATAATAACCTGTTCATAACCTTTGTTGACATCATAATAACCTGTTCATAACCTTTGTTGACATCATAACCTGTTCATAACCTTTGTTGACATCATAATAACCTGTTCATAACCTTTGTTGACATCATAACCTGTTCATAACCTTTGTTGACATCATAATAACCTGTTCATAACCTTTGTTGACATCATCATAACCTGTTCATAACCTTTGTTGACATCATAACCTGTTCATAACCTTTGTTGACATCATAATAACCTGTTCATAACCTTTGTTGACATCATCATAACCTGTTCATAACCTTTGTTGACATCATAATAACCTGTTCATAACCTTTGTTGACATCATAATAACCTGTTCATAACCTTTGTTGACATCATAACCTGTTCATAACCTTTGTTGACATCATAACCTGTTCATAACCTTTGTTGACATCATAATAACCTGTTCATAACCTTTGTTGACATCATAACCTGTTCATAACCTTTGTTGACATCATAACCTGTTCATAACCTTTGTTGACATCATAATAACCTGTTCATAACCTTTGTTGACATCATAATAACCTGTTCATAACCTTTGTTGACATCATAACCTGTTCATAACCTTTGTTGACATCATCATAACCTGTTCATAACCTTTGTTGACATCATAATAACCTGTTCATAACCTTTGTTGACATCATAACCTGTTCATAACCTTTGTTGACATCATAATAACCTGTTCATAACCTTTGTTGACATCATAATAACCTGTTCATAACCTTTGTTGACATCATAACCTGTTCATAACCTTTGTTGACATCATAATAACCTGTTCATAACCTTTGTTGACATCATAACCTGTTCATAACCTTTGTTGACATCATAACCTGTTCATAACCTTTGTTGACATCATAATAACCTGTTCATAACCTTTGTTGACATCATAATAACCTGTTCATAACCTTTGTTGACATCATAATAACCTGTTCATAACCTTTGTTGACATCATAACCTGTTCATAACCTTTGTTGACATCATAATAACCTGTTCATAACCTTTGTTGACATCATAACCTGTTCATAACCTTTGTTGACATCATAACCTGTTCATAACCTTTGTTGACATCATAATAACCTGTTCATAACCTTTGTTGACATCATAACCTGTTCATAACCTTTGTTGACATCATCATAACCTGTTCATAACCTTTGTTGACATCATAACCTGTTCATAACCTTTGTTGACATCATAATAACCTGTTCATAACCTTTGTTGACATCATAACCTGTTCATAACCTTTGTTGACATCATAATAACCTGTTCATAACCTTTGTTGACATCATAACCTGTTCATAACCTTTGTTGACATCATAACCTGTTCATAACCTTTGTTGACATCATAATAACCTGTTCATAACCTTTGTTGACATCATAACCTGTTCATAACCTTTGTTGACATCATAACCTGTTCATAACCTTTGTTGACATCATAATAACCTGTTCATAACCTTTGTTGACATCATAATAACCTGTTCATAACCTTTGTTGACATCATAATAACCTGTTCATAACCTTTGTTGACATCATAACCTGTTCATAACCTTTGTTGACATCATAATAACCTGTTCATAACCTTTGTTGACATCATAATAACCTGTTCATAACCTTTGTTGACATCATAATAACCTGTTCATAACCTTTGTTGACATCATAACCTGTTCATAACCTTTGTTGACATCATAATAACCTGTTCATAACCTTTGTTGACATCATAACCTGTTCATAACCTTTGTTGACATCATAATAACCTGTTCATAACCTTTGTTGACATCATAACCTGTTCATAACCTTTGTTGACATCATAATAACCTGTTCATAACCTTTGTTGACATCATAACCTGTTCATAACCTTTGTTGACATCATAATAACCTGTTCATAACCTTTGTTGACATAACCTGTTCATAACCTTTGTTGACATCATAATAACCTGTTCATAACCTTTGTTGACATCATAACCTGTTCATAACCTTTGTTGACATCATCATAACCTGTTCATAACCTTTGTTGACATCATAACCTGTTCATAACCTTTGTTGACATCATAATAACCTGTTCATAACCTTTGTTGACATCATAACCTGTTCATAACCTTTGTTGACATCATAATAACCTGTTCATAACCTTTGTTGACATCATAACCTGTTCATAACCTTTGTTGACATCATAATAACCTGTTCATAACCTTTGTTGACATCATAACCTGTTCATAACCTTTGTTGACATCATAATAACCTGTTCATAACCTTTGTTGACATCATAACCTGTTCATAACCTTTGTTGACATCATAATAACCTGTTCATAACCTTTGTTGACATCATAACCTGTTCATAACCTTTGTTGACATCATAATAACCTGTTCATAACCTTTGTTGACATCATAACCTGTTCATAACCTTTGTTGACATCATAATAACCTGTTCATAACCTTTGTTGACATCATAACCTGTTCATAACCTTTGTTGACATCATCATAACCTGTTCATAACCTTTGTTGACATCATAATAACCTGTTCATAACCTTTGTTGACATCATAACCTGTTCATAACCTTTGTTGACATCATAATAACCTGTTCATAACCTTTGTTGACATCATAAGCTCACCTGTTTGTTTCTGTTGACGCTGAGGAAGTAGGCGCTCTCTGCTCCGATGAAGGGAGGACCCCAGGCTCTGGTGTCATCGCCCGCCCCTGTTCAACACAGTCCCACCGTCATTACCCACAATGCTTTGCTCACACACTCCCAAAAGAGGACGCAGACTCACCGGGTCGCTCCACTTTGATGACCTCGGCTCCCAGATCCCCCAGAATCATGGTGGCGAAGGGACCCGCTAGAACCCTGCGAACACGTCGGGACCCAGAAGTGAGACGGGTTCAACGGTGAGCACTGAACAATACGGCAGCACTCGAACACACCACTCACCTGGTCAAGTCCAATACTCTGACGCCCTCTAGTGGCCGGAGCTGTCCTCCTGGAGACACATACAGGTAAATATACAGAGCTGTATATGTATATATATATACACACATATATATATACATACATATATATACACACACATATATATATATATATATAATTTTTATTTATTAAAAAAAGAAAAACTTAAATATCACATGGCCATAAGTATTCAGACTCTTTGCTGTGACTCATATTGAACTCTCATGCGGTCCATTTCTTCTGATCCTCCTTGAGATGGTTCCACTCCTTCATTGGAGTCCAGCTGTGTTTAATTAAGAGGATCCCCAAATCCAACGTGTTCATTCCCAAGAAGACTCAAAAGGGTCTGAATACTTATGACCATGTGATATATACTGTACAACAAAAATATAGTACTTTATACTGTACCACATCTCTTATAGAATATGATGATGTCATTTCCCATGTGGGGGGGGGGGCTAATAAAGGAGTATCTTTTCTTATTAATTAAAAAACATGAGATCGAAAATGTTAAAATAATTCTGATCAATCAATACTTTTAACTACATTAATGTATTTTTACTTCAGTTTGTGAATGCAGGACTTTTAATAAGAAGGGAGTATTTTCACATTGTGCGTACTTTTACTACCGTAAAGAAAGGACTACTTCCTCCACCACTTCCGGCATGAGACTTCCGGTCGCTTGACTAACCGGAAGTAGTTGCACTTTGACCGGAAGCTAATAACACTTCATGAGAGTACCTGCTTGCGTGCATGACAGCCGCCGTCCTCCCAGCGGACATGTCCCCCGGAGATCCCTCCGGAGCTGTGTAGCGAAACCAGCCGGACTGAGAGCCGACACTCTGCGCCTCCACAGCGGGGACGAAGCCGCCATCTTCCCGGATGTTGCTATCACGCTGGCCCCGCCCACCCTTCTTCTTCTTCTTCTTTTTAGGTTTTATGGCGGATGGCATCCAACAAAAGGTGCATTACCGCCACCCGCTGTATTGGCGTGTGGACCAGAGTTATCGATCCCTTTAAAAATAAAGAATAAAATATATCCTTCATCGATCTCTCCTGTTTGCGTGAGCTCGGCCAATCGGCGTTAACACAATGAACAGACGTACTGAAGTAAATCTATTAGTATTAGCACAGCTTTAGTTACTCTGAGCTTGAACACAATGAATACTAATGAGCAATGATTCATGTATTAATAGATTTAGCATTACATATAAACATTTTGTTTATTTATATTATTTGTATGGACTTTTCTAAAGATAAAGAACAGATTGTGGAGCTTCGATAACTTCAACTTAAAATACTCCAGATTCAGAGCAAATAGTCTAAATAATCTAACCTGAGAAAACGTCATCTGTTGTTGTTGTTGTTGTTGTCGTAGAGGGAAAAAACAGTGTATCATGTCCCGTGTATCGTGTACCGTGTCCCGTGTATCTTGTATCGTGTCCCGTGTATCTTGTACCGTGTCCGGTGTACCGTGTATCTTGTATCTTGTATCGTGTCACGTGTACCGTGTCCCGTGTATCTTGTCCCGTGTATCGTGTACCGTGTCCCGTGTATCTTGTACCGTGTCCGGTGTACCATGTATCTTGTATCTTGTATCGTGTCACGTGTACCGTGTCCCGTGTATCTTGTACCGTGTCACGTGTACCGTGTATCTTGTCCCGTGTATCGTGTACCGTATCCCGTGTATCTTGTCCCGTGTATCGTGTACCGTATCCCGTGTATCTTGTCCCGTGTATCGTGTACCGTATCCCGTGTATCTTGTCCCGTGTATCGTGTACCGTATCCCGTGTATCTTGTCCCGTGTATCGTGTACCGTATCCCGTGTATCTTGTCCCGTGTATCTTGTACCGTGTCCCGTGTATCTTGTCCCGCGTATCGTGTACCGTGTCCCCGTGTATCGTGTACCGTGTCCCGTGTACCTTGTACCGTGTCCCGTGTATCTTGTATCGTGTCCCGTGTACCGTGTATCGTGTACCGTGTCCCGTGTATCTTGTACCGTGTCCCGTGTATCGTGTACCGTGTCCCGTGTATCGTGTATCGTGTCCCGTGTATCGTGTACCTTGTCCCGTGTATCTTGTACCGTGTCCCGTGTATCTTGTCCCGTGTATCGTGTACCGTGTCCCGTGTATCGTGTCCCGTGTATCTTGTATCGTGTCCCGTGTATCTTGTACCGTGTCCCGTGTATCTTGTCCCGTGTATCTTGTCCCGTGTATCGTGTACCGTGTCCCCGTGTACCGTGTCCCGTGTATCGTGTACCGTGTCCAGTGTACCTTGTACCTTGTCCCGTGTGTCTTGTACCGTGTCCCGTGTATCTTGTACCGTGTATCTTGTCCCGTGTGTCGTGTACCGTGTCCCGTGTACCTTGTACCGTGTGTCGTGTATCTTGTATCGTGTACCGTGTATCTTGTACCGTGTCCCGTGTATCTTGTATCGTGTACCGTGTATCTTGTACCGTGTCCCGTGTATCTTGTACCGTGTCCTGTGTACCGTGTATCTTGTACCGTGTCCCGTGTACCTTGTATCGTGTCCCGTGTATCTTGTACCGTGTCCCGTGTACCTTGTATCGTGTCCCGTGTATCTTGTATCGTGTCCTGTGTACCGTGTATCTTGTCCCGTGTACCGTGTATCGTGTCCTGTGTACCGTGTATCTTGTCCCG
Organism: Cyclopterus lumpus; assembly: GCF_009769545.1. Classification (NCBI taxonomy): domain Eukaryota; kingdom Metazoa; phylum Chordata; class Actinopteri; order Perciformes; family Cyclopteridae; genus Cyclopterus; species Cyclopterus lumpus. The sequence continues at coordinate 891,629 of NC_046985.1, read as the reverse complement.
TGTACCGTGTATCTTGTATCGTGTCCCGTGTATCTTGTATCGTGTCCCGTGTACCGTGTATCTTGTACCGTGTCCTGTGTACCGTGTATCTTGTACCGTGTCCCGTGTACCTTGTATCGTGTCCCGTGTATCTTGTACCGTGTCCCGTGTACCTTGTATCGTGTCCCGTGTATCTTGTATCGTGTCCTGTGTACCGTGTATCTTGTCCCGTGTACCGTGTAGCGTGTATCGTGTCCTGTGTACCGTGTATCTTGTCCCGTGTACCTTGTATCGTGTTCCGTGTATCTTGTACCGTGTCCCGTGTATCTTGTATCGTGTCCCGTGTATTTTGTACCGTGTCCCGTGTATCTTGTACCGTGTACCTTGTATCGTGTCCCGTGTATCTTGTACCATGTCCCGTGTATCTTGTACCGTGTCCCGTGTATTTTGTACCGTGTCCCGTGTATCTTGTCCCGTGTACCGTGTAGCGTGTATCGTGTCCTGTGTACCGTGTATCTTGTCCCGTGTCCCGTGTACCTTGTATCGTGTTCCGTGTATCTTGTACCGTATCCCGTGTATCTTGTATCGTGTCCCGTGTATTTTGTACCGTGTCCCGTGTATCTTGTACCCTGTCCTGTGTATCTTGTACCGTGTACCTTGTATCGTGTCCCGTGTATCTTGTACCCTGTCCTGTGTACCGTGTATCTTGTCCCGTGTACCGTGTAGCTTGTACCGTGTCACGTGTACCGTGTCCCGTGTACCGTGTCCCGTGTACCGTGTAGCGTGTCCCGTGTATCTTGTCCCGTGTATCGTGTCCCGTGTATCTTGTACCGTGTATCTTGTCCCGTGTACCATGTAATGTGTATCGTGTACCATGTAGGGTGTATTGTGTCCCGTGTACCGTGCCCCGTGTACCATGTAGCGTCTCCCGTGTATAGAACCATCACTGGTTCATTTATTTATTTCTATAAATCAGAAGTTTCTCTGCACAGATGAGCAGAATGAACCCTTCTGTCTGCAGGCCAAGCACATTCTATTGAGTCCACACACACACAAACACACACACACACAGCAGAATCAACAGACATCAGGGTGAAGGGAAAGCGTCGAGGCAGCAGGACCTTTTAAAGCCTGGTCTTTTGTTCGCTCCGTATATATTGGGGGTCCAGCTTCCTCTCTGTTCCACTGTGCGTGTGCTCGTAGGTCAGCAACAACATCCAGTGGGCTAAGATGTCGCAATACTCTGGAAAGGTGAGTCTGAACGAGGAGCTCCAGCTCTCCTGCCGGCTCCTTCGGGGGTTGACATGTAGTTCTGCTTTCTCGCATATTATGTTCTGAAACCACCATCATGGATTTAGTCCGGCTGCCGCATTTATTTGGCTCTTTGGAAACTTCAAAGCCCATCTGAAGTTCAGTTTAAAGAGCGCCGAGCTGGTGGTTGTGCCGGTACGCCGTGACATCACAGGGCTCTGACAGTTGGTTGTCCCCTCCAGATCACCTTCTATGAGGGGAAATGTTTCACCGGCAGGAAGCTGGAGGTCCGAGGAGACTGCGATAACTTCCAGGACCGCGGCTTCATGAACAGGTGAGAACACACAGCTTCAGTCCGGAGAACCTCGGCCTCTCGGCTTAGACTGAACCCACCAACTAGTCTGTTGTACCTGAAGGCCCCTAAATGGACCCGTGTGTGTTTCAGGGTGAACTCCATCCGCGTGGAGAGCGGAGCCTGGGTCTGCTACGACCACCCCGACTTCAAGGGCCAGCAGTACATCCTGGAGCACGGAGAGTACCCAGAGTTCCAGAGGTGGAACTCCCACAACGACCACATGGGGTCATGCAAACCCATCCGCATGGTACACACCTCCAGCACATATTTCACTCCGTTCATGGTCCCATGAGGATGAATCCTAACGTTTGTGACCTCTAGGGGGCGACTCCTCTGGTTGTATAGAAGTCTATGCTTCATGTGTTAAAGCTGCATTCTCTCTCCTGACCACCAGGGGGCGACTCCTCTGGTTGTATAGAAGTCTATGCTTCATGTGTTAAAGCTGCATTCTCTCTCCTGACCACCAGGGGGCGACTCCTCTGGTTGTATAGAAGTCTATGCTTCATGTGTTAAAGCTGCATTCTCTCTACTGACCACCAGGGGGCGACTCCTCTGGTTGTATAGAAGTCTATGCTTCATGTGTTAAAGCTGCATTCTTTCTCCTGACCACCAGGGGGCGACTCCTCTGGTTGTATAGAAGTCTATTTAAAATGACTCTTCTTCCCTCTTGATTCATGCACGTTCAAATAGAATCTGGGATCTATATAATAATTATTGATTAATATATGAATCATATATAATTAATATATTAATGATAATCGGCACATTCACGCTTCCCAGAGGACGAAGCCTTTGCATTTCGCTCCTCAGACATCTGGAACCAGGAAACAAACCGGCCACAGTTCTTGATGTTCACCATTGACCCCCCTACCCTCTGCCCCCCCAGCACGGGGAGCACTACCGCATGGAGCTGTTCGAGGCCGGGAACTTCTCCGGTCAGTGTGTGGAGATCTGTGACGACTGTCCCTTCCTGCAGAGCCGCGGCTTCTCCAAGAGCTGCATCAACTCTGTGAAGGTCTACGGAGATGGAGCGTGAGTAGAAGGCCCTCCAAGGTCACGGTGACCTCTACACTGGTGACCTCTAGACTGGTGACCTCTGCACTGGTGACCTCTTAGACTGGTGACCTTAGACTGGTGACCTCTAGACTCCTCATAGACTAGTGAGCTCTAGACTGGTGACCTCTAGACTGGTGACCGTTAGACTGGTGACCTCTTAGACTGGTGACCTCTAGACTGGTGACCTCTGCACTGGTGACCTCTAGACTGGTGACCTCTGCACTGGTGACCTCTTAGACTGGTGGCCTCTAGACTGGTGACCTCTAGACTCCTCTAAGACTGGTGACCTCTAGACTGGTGACCTCTAGACTCCTCATAGACTGGTGACCTCTACACTGGTGACCTCTAGACTGGTGACCTCTGCACTGGTGACCTCTTAGACTGGTGACCTTAGACTGGTGACCTCTAGACTCCTCATAGACTGGTGACCTCTAGACTGGTGACCTCTAGACTCCTCTAAGACTGGTGACCTCTAGACTGGTGACCTCTAGACTCCTCATAGACTGGTGACCTCTAGACTGGTGACCTCTAGACTCCTCATAGACTGGTGATCTCTTAGATTGGTGACCTCTAGACTCCTCATAGACTGGTGACCTCTAGACTCCTCATAGACTGGTGACCTCTAGACTGGTGACCTCTAGACTCCTCATAGACTGGTGACCTCTAGACTGGTGACCTCTAGACTCCTCATAGACTGGTGATCTCTTAGATTGGTGACCTCTAGACTCCTCATAGACTGGTGACCTCTAGACTGGTGACCTCTAGACTCCTCATAGACTGGTGACCTCTGCACCTTGCACACAGTGGTTTGACCCGCTTCCTGTTCTGTCTCCAGCTGGGTGATGTACGAGGAGCCTAACTTCCGCGGCCGCATGTACATCGTGGAGCGAGGAGACTACTGCAGCCACAACGAGTGGCAGGCGCAGAACCCCAACGTCCAGTCGGTCCGCCGGGTCGTCAACTACTTCTAACCAATAAAGACCACAAGCCCACAAGCCCAGACCCTCTGTGTGTGTGTGTGTGATCAGATGTATTCAGCTTCAAATAATCAATATCTGGTTTTCCTGTGAAACTCTCGGCAACAATTAGACCTTATTAGCAAAACATATATATATATATATATAAGCTCTCTAGTGGGGCAATAAGGTACTACACGCTCTCTAGTGGGGCAATAAGGTACTACACGCCCTCTAGTGGGGCAATAAGGTACTACAAGCTCTCTAGTGGGGCAATAAGGTACTACACGCTCTAGTGGGGCAATAAGGTACTACACGCTCTCTAGTGGGGCAATAAGGTACTACACGCTCTCTAGTGGGGCAATAAGGTACTACAAGCCCTCTAGTGGGGCAATAAGGTACTACACGCTCTAGTGGGGCAATAAGGTACTACACGCTCTAGTGGGGCAATAAGGTACTACACGCTCTCTAGTGGGGCAATAAGGTACTACACGCTCTAGTGGGGCAATAAGGTACTACAAGCTCTCTAGTG
>NC_046985.1:880000-882500 GCF_009769545.1 Cyclopterus lumpus | reverse complement strand
TGATGTTCATTGCTCCTATACATGATGTTCATTGCTCCTATACATGATGTTCATTGCTCTTCTACATGATGTTCATTGCTCCTATACATGATGTTCATTGCTCTTCTACATGATGTTCATTGCTCTTCTACATGATGTTCATTGCTCCTATACATGATGTTCATTGCTCCTATACATGATGTGCATTGCTCCTATACATGATGTTCATTGCTCCTATACATGATGTTCACTGCTCTTCTACATGATGTTCATTGCTCCTATACATGATGTTCATTGCTCCTATACATGATGTTCATTGCTCTTCTACATGATGTTCATTGCTCTTATACAGGATGTTCATTGCTCCTATACATGTTCATTGCTCTTCTACATGATGTTCATTGCTCTTCTACATGATGTTCATTGCTCCTATACATGATGTTCATTGCTCCTATACATGATGTTCATTGCTCTTCTACATGATGTTCATTGCTCCTATACATGATGTTCATTGCTCCTATACATGATGTTCATTGCTCCTATACATGATGTTCATTGCTCTTCTACATGATGTTCACTGCTCCTATACATGACGTTCATTGCTCTTCTACCTGATGTTCATTGCTCCTATACAGGATGTTCATTGCTCTTCTACCTGATGTTCATTGCTCCTATACATGATGTTCATTGCTCCTATACATGATGTTCATTGCTCCTATACATGATGTTCATTGCTCTTCTACCTGATGTTCACTGCTCAGCAGGTGTGTCCTACCTGTGGACTGGTTGGAGGAGGTGCTAGGCTCCTCGGAGGACGGGGACTCGGCCAGCAGCTCCGAGGAGAGGACGCCCTGGTTGTCCAGCAGCAGCTGAGTCGCCGACTGGACGTCTCCACCCGTCAGCCTGAGAGCCGCCTCGGAGACGTCCCTCTGGAAACCCAGATACAAGAGCTGCAGAGACACAGAGGAGGTCAAGGCCTGAGCCCTCCAGAGACCAGTCAAACTCAAGAAGAAGAAGCTCTACCTGCTCCATCGACCCCTCTGTGTTGTTACTGGTGGCCTCTTCAGATCCGCTAGAGTCCAGCAGGATCTGAACACAACACAAACTTGTTCCAGAACCTTCTACCAAACACCAGGGTTTCATCAGCATACGGAGGGAACATAACTTACACTACTTGTACTACTAGTCCTGCATTCAGAACGTATTACTACTGTAGTACAAGCATATACAGGTAGTAACAGTATTGATTCAGTCAGACAGGTACTAACTGCATAAGCCTTGTCCACGTCTCCGTCAGCGTGGTGCAGAGCTCTGGCGGCGTCTCTCCTGGAGTAACCAAGCTCTGTGAGGGTGGAGATGACCTCCGACCTCCTGCTCCTCCTCTTCCTTTCCCTCTGCTTCAGCTCCTCTCGCTCCTGATCACCGTCATCGTGACACGTTAAAAAGAATCTTCTCACGACAAACCTTGATTTTCTATGACGTGATCTCATTATTATACATCATTTACCAACAGGATGAGGAACAGTGTGTGTACCTGTCTCTGGTTGCTGATGTGGACAGCAGCCTCCTGCAGGTCTCCCTCACAGGCTCGGAGGCCCAGTCGAGCTTCTCTCTCAGTGAACCCCAGAGACATCAGCTGAGCCATCTTCTCTGAGTCCAGACAGAGACGACTGTACAGAGTCTCCACCTGACACACACACACACACGTGATGAAGAGCAGCTAGCTAGCTGTTTCCCTCTGCTGCCAGTCTCTATGCTAAGCTAAGCTAACAGACTAACTTTGGACAGCTGGTGTCGAGCCTGAACGTCGTTCCCTTCGATGTAGGAGAGGAGACTCTGGAGGAGGTGCAGCCGCAGGAACAACACCTCCTCTCTGCCTGTGTTACCCTGACACACACACACACACACACACACACACACACACACACACACACACACACACACACACACACACACACACACACACACACACACACACACACACACACACACACACACACACACACACACACACACACACACACACACACACACACACACACACACACACACAATTGTGTTTTTAGTTGGAATACAAAGGAACGGGTCTCACCTAAAGGAACGGGTCTCACCTAAAGGAACGGGTCTCACCTAAAGGAACGGGTCTCACCTAAAGGAACGGGTCTCACCTAAAGGAACGGGTCTGACCTAAAGGAACGGGTCTCACCTGAAGGAACGGGTCTCACTTAAAGGAACGGGTCTCACCTAAAGGAACGGGTCTCACCTGAAGGAACGGGTCTCACCTGAAGGAACGGGTCTCACCTAAAGGAACGGGTCTCACCTAAAGGAACGGGTCTCACCTAAAGGAACGGGTCTCACCTAAAGGAACGGGTCTCACCTGAAGGAACGGGTCTCACCTGAAGGAACGGGTCTCACCTGAAGGAACGGGTCTCACCTAAAGGAACGGGTCTCACCTGAAGGAACGGGTCTCACCTAAAGGAACACGTCTCACCTAAAGGAACGGGTCTCACCTAAAGGAACG
>NC_046985.1:867500-870000 GCF_009769545.1 Cyclopterus lumpus | reverse complement strand
TTAATAGGTTTTCAATGATGAACATCATCAATACTCATAATCAATAATCACCTGCATGTGATGACGACTCGACTCGCTGCCCTCGCTGAACGGAGGATTCCACAGCTGGATCCTCTCCTCCTTCAACATCTGCTTCAGCTTCACCTCCGTGTTCTGCTCCACCATCGCCTGAGGAGGAGGAGGAGGAGGAGGAGGAGGAGAGGGAGGAGGAGAGGGAGGAGAGGGAGAGGGAGGAGGAGGAGAGGGAGGAGGAGAGGGAGGAGGAGGAGGAGAGGGAGGAGAGGGAGGAGGAGAGGGAGGAGGAGGAGAGGGAGGAGGAGGAGGAGGAGGAGGAGAGGGAGGAGAGGGAGGAGGAGGAGAGGGAGGAGAGGGAGGAGGAGGAGGAGAGGGAGGAGAGGGAGGAGGAGGAGAGGGAGGAGAGGGAGGAGAGGGAGGAGGAGGAGGAGGAGGAGGAGGAGAGGGAGGAGGAGAGGGAGGAGAGGGAGGAGGAGGAGAGGTAGGAGGAGAGGGATGAGAGGGAGGAGGACAGGGGAGGAGAGGGAGGAGAGGGAGGAGGAGAGGGAGGAGAGGGAGGAGGAGAGGGTGAGGAGAGGGAGGAGGAGGAGAGGGAGGAGGAGAGGGAGGAGAGGGAGGAGGAGAGGGAGGAGAGGGAGGAGGAGGAGGAGGAGGAGGAGAGGGAGGAGGAGAGGGAGGAGAGGGAGGAGGAGGAGAGGGAGGAGGAGAGGGAGGAGGAGGAGAGGGAGGAGGAGAGGGAGGAGAGGGAGGAGAGGGAGGAGGAGAGGGAGGAGGAGAGGGAGGAGAGGGAGGAGGAGGAGGAGAGGGAGGAGAGGGAGGAGGAGGAGAGGGAGGAGAGGGAGGAGAGGGAGGAGGAGGAGGAGAGGGAGGAGGAGGAGGAGGAGAGGGAGGAGAGGGAGGAGGAGAGGGAGGAGGAGGAGGAGATGGAGGAGAGGGAGGAGGAGGAGAGGGAGGAGGACGGGGTGAGGAGATGGAGGAGGACAGGGGGAGGAGAGGGAGGAGGAGAGGGAGGAGGAGGAGGAGGAGAGGGAGGAGAGGGAGGAGGAGGAGGAGGAGGAGGAGGAGGAGGAGGAGGAGAGGGAGGAGGAGAGGGAGGAGAGGGAGGAGAGGGAGGAGGAGACGGAGAAGAAGAAGAAGAAGAAGAAGAAGAAGAAGAAGAAGAAGAACAGGAGGAAGAGGAGAAAGATGAAGATAACAAAAAACTCTCATATTTTAATATCAATACAAAGCGATTCATGAACAGACGGCCAGAACTCAAAGTAGCCCCGTTGCATCATGGGAGTTGTAGTATCCGGAGCTTCTAGTCTCTAGTATTTAAACTCTTTGTTTGTAACAATAAACGGAGCCGATAATAAACAAACTATTACATAAACATATATACTGAATATTTAGCGCCAGTGACGTAGTTGAAGCCGACATTTAGTGAAACTAACGTTAAATTCACGTGACGTCAGTTGACGCGCTCGTAACGCAGCTTGTTTTCTGTTCTTATGTCTCTGGTTCTTCCACCACACGCTTTGAACATGGCCGACGGTTACCTTGACGTCCGAGCACACGGTGACAGTCTGCGGTTGGGACAGTCCGGTGAACCTCCGTTAAACCTCCGGTAACCGTCCACTTCCTCGGTGCGATGGTGTTGTTTTGGTCGTTTTTCAGATAGAGGTTAAGCGAAAGGAGGAGGGCTCACTCTGAGCACGTTTCAGGATGCGGTTAACGTAACGTAAACTGGCGTAATGTCGAGCACGATAACAGCCGAGAGACCCACTCTATTTAGTGGATACGATCTTTGCTATACTACGGCACCTCACAAGGGTCAAATATCAGTAACTCTTTTTCTTTAACAAAGTTAGAAAAAAAACAAAAGTAAAAGAAAGTAAAAACATAAAAAGTAATAAAAAAGACAATTAGATTTAATTAGATTAAACTAAAATATAATGAAACTAAAAGATATTCATAAAATACAATAAAGTAAAGCTGGGCATTTTGAATTAAGTAAACAATCTAAGATTACAATGAAAGTACAAAACATTCTGAATACTCATTATTTTATATATTTCATCCTGCTTCTTTTCACAATAACAACGTGCAGGTGACTTTTTTTCCGCATTATATTAAAATGTTATTCCAATTATTTCACAACCCCATGGTTTAATATGTTGTCTCTGTTTATTCCTGAATATTTGATTAATGGTGTATATTTATTCATTGTTATAAACTAAATTAAATTCTGGTGAAATGAGCCAAAGAAAACTAAATCAGATTTATTTTTATTATTGTACATCCGATCATTTTAATGCACAACTTTCAACTAAAAATCAATGAATGAATAGAGCTGAAATAAAAAGGTAATTGATTTCTATTTCTGTTTTCAATGACGAGTGCTTGGACCCTGGACGTGGACCCGTGTGGTCACATCTCAGAAGGACGAGTACATCCCCAGCCTCCTGGCGGCCTCAGAGATCCTCTGGGTCTTCCTATTGGGGAA
>NC_046985.1:825000-862500 GCF_009769545.1 Cyclopterus lumpus | reverse complement strand
TAAATAAAATAAAACATTATTTCTCTATTTTTCCTTTGTTTACAGGTTTGCTGCTGTTTCCTGTAGCGGTCTGACTTTGTAGCCATATTGCTGAATTTGGTAATTCACAACATGACAACATGTTCGTGTATTTTTAAATGCGAATGACAAACCCAAAATATAATTGCAGCACTTCAGAGAATACCTTAAATTTACCACAAATGTATACTTACGAACGTAGTCTGTAATTTCAATTTCAATTTCAATGTAGTGGACATTAAATGACATTTAAATGGCAGGTTCGTTTTACATTTCTATTTTTGCAATATTTATTATATTTGTAGAATTTTAAACACCAATAACTTGCAGTGTACCGATACTAAAAAGGTACCACGGTACCAGTACGTTCAAAACGATACGGTTTTGCATATTTTTAGTATCGATACTTTATTAAAATAGCATAACTGTCTGCATAACATCGCAGACAGTGTTTCAAAGCCTCTCAGACCAGGGAGCAACACGTCAAACATGGCAAAGCAACTTTCAGACAGACACACAAACTTTACAAAGAGTTCAAAGAACGACAGGTAAGTACAGGTGATTATAAACATGGTGCACACCTTAAGCTCACCCACATACAGCCTAACACGAGTAGCCTTAGCCTAGTTTAATGACCAGTCTATGTGATCATGAGGTCACAATGCACACGCGTGTACTAAATGAAACACAGTTGATGCAAAATGGCTGCATGCTGCTGAACCGGAGGGTGGATCTCTCTTTTCTTTCTTTTTTTGTGAAGGAAAAAATATTTATTCCATGAATTAAGATTTAAAATATGAACTTTACAATTGTTCATACTTATGAAGGAACTATGTAGTCAGATGCAGACAAAAGGCCTACATAGCCGTGTATAATCAATGCTATGATGGCACCATGTAGTTTTCATTAATATCTTGCTGTAGGCTAATATTAATATTAATGCCATTTGTTAAGTGTTCAAAAAGCTGGGCAGGAACAAGCTGGTAAAAAGGGAACCATACAGATGTTTTATATATTACTATTATAGATAAATATACCAGTATCGTATTTGTGGTATTGGGATATTTATGGCAGATAGTTATAGAAGTTATAGTTTTGGTGTTGTGTCAAAACTAATCAAGAAGTTACCCACCCAATGTAATGTGAATAGATTTCACCAAACAATAAATACATTCAATGTTAAGTCATTTACTATAGTTTTTATATATAATCATTGCATTGTAGATAATCATGCAATACATAAAATCACTTTCTTTGTGGTTCAAACTGTATAAACCTATTTGCCTATTCCAACTTTTTAATTATTGAAGAGTATGTGAAGATGTTCAGGATGGTGTGATCACACTAATAACAATAACTCTAGTCAAATTTACTTAAACAAAAAAATGAAAGAACATTATTTTTTTCCTAAGTAACTGAAAACAAACATAAGGTGCAAATGTACCATGCTGCATTTAAAAAAAATGTTATTACAAGGCAATTGTGTAAACGGGTCCTTTTTTCTTCTTTCCTAGTCTTCCGATGAATGTAAAGACTGGTACTTCTGTTTCACGAAGATCAGATCTTCTTAAACATTATAAGCTAGAACACAGACATTACACAGACATTCATATCCCTGCATCCATTTGAACTGTACCTGCAAGACCTGGAATGCACTTTTGAGCCACTTGTCAAGATGTCATCAGCGATCCTCACAAACTGAACTGACCACCTTTAAATGTCTGTTGTGCAATTACTGTGAACTTTCTAATTTAAAAGACTATTTTCAACATATAGCACAGCATCTAAAAAACAGTGAAACAGTTGTTTGTGTTTTTCAGGGGTGTTCATACAAAACAAATATTTATGGTTCATTTCGAACTCACAGAAGCAGAAATCATAAGGGTTGTTCAGTAAATGACTTAAAGCCAGGAATACTTGATAAACAGGAGTCAAGTTTAAGTCTTTCTGTTGACGGTAATCATTCTGACAGTATCCAGATTGATGGTGTTGGTACTGAGCCGTCAGATGATTTAAGTACAATTGATTTAGGTGACTCTAGTTTCAATGTTCAGGATTTAAACGACTTGCATATAATGTTGAGATCAAAGTTGCCTCTCTCTTACTGAACAAGAACATATTTATCTTGTGTCTAGAGTAACTGTTGAGGAACTTTTGCAAGAGTTTGACTATTTAATACGGACTGCTCACTCAAAGTGGATGCCTGGTACCTGGAACATTATCGAGCTTATGGCTTATATCTAGTCCTAAAGAACTACGGCTTGTTGGTGTGGATGAACTGACAGATCCCTACATAGTGGACAGCGCATCATCTCTCTGAAGAGATACATTCATGCATAAGGTTGTATATTAATGAATTTGTGAATATGAATTTGATTCCAGAGACAATAGAGCAGCTGTTGAATGAAGTCAGAAAAGTATGTGAGTTGAATGGGAATTTTAGACTGCAGTACCAAGACAGAGACTTTGGAGATGCCCTCGTAAACTTAACGCACCATAAGTATACCGGTTTTAATTTCCTGTATGATATCAATTTTTCATAGCCGCAACAACTGCTGTCGCTCTTAACGGGTAGCAACATATATTGTTCTCCGCTGAGACACGGAGCTACATTTTCACATTACTAGAGCTCCAATTGATTTGTTTGAGATTTCATTTTGAGAAGTGTCTTTTTTTATATTGGTACATCAGAATAACCTTTTTAATAAGTGTCTTGTCTTTTATCAGGTTGTTCAAAAGGATGAAGCTTGGTCCGAGGAGGAGGAGGATTTCCTCCAGCCGCCACATGACATTGGAGTTGTTATCGATGGTGTGAAAGTCCTTAATGATTTGCCATCGGTAGCGCATGCATGTGCTATGTTATTTGGGCTCATTTATGCTCTAAACTTGAGCTACCCAAGTGACCTCAAATACACTTTTGATGCTCTGAGTTTGCACTCTGAGTCTCAAACTGTAAATATTGGACCAATGAAAAGACATTTGGATACAACATGTGTTTTTGTTCTGTTATATAACTTGTATTCAAATACACTCCATGATAATGGAAGGTAAAGAAACAGACTTTGTTTGAAAAATGTTAATTTTGTATTAATTCTACACACTGAAAATGTGAAAAATGCTAAATTCACGACAATTCAGTAGCACTGGTAATGTTTTTGTTACAGTGGGTTATGCACAACCCCTTGTTCAAAGGGTTTAACCCTTGTTATGCATGTTATACATGTTTGTTATGCACAACAAAGGATTTAACTCATTATGCACAACCCCTTGTTCAAAGGGTTTAACCCTTGTTATGCATGTTATACATGTTTGTTATGCACAACAAAGGATTTAACTCATTATGCACAACCCCTTGTTCAAAGGGTTTAACCCTTGTTATGCATGTTATACATGTTTGTTATGCACAACAAAGGATTTAACTCATTATGCACAACCCCTTGTTCAAAGGGTTTAACCCTTGTTATGCATGTTATACATGTTTGTTATGCACAACAAAGGATTTAACTCATTATGCACAACCCCTTGTTCAAAGGGTTTAACCCTTGTTATGCATGTTATACATGTTTGTTATGCACAACAAAGGATTTAACTCATTATGCACAACCCCTTGTTCAAAGGGTTTAACCCTTGTTATGCATGTTATACATGTTTGTTATGCACAACAAAGGATTTAACTCATTATGCACAACCCCTTGTTCAAAGGGTTTAACCCTTGTTATGCATGTTATACATGTTTGTTATGCACAACAAAGGATTTAACTCATTATGCACAACCCCTTGTTCAAAGGGTTTAACCCTTGTTATGCATGTTATACATGTTTGTTATGCACAACAAAGGATTTAACTCATTATGCACAACCCCTTGTTCAAAGATTGGACACTAGCAATTTAAGAGATGTAACCATATTGTTCATGTCAAGATGTATGTTGATCTTTTGTCAATATTTTGGTTTTTATTTAGTGTAAACTAAATTACACTGATTGTAACAACATGTTTTATACTCTAGCAAATTTTGCTTTTGTCCATGGTAAAAGTTTTAAGTTGTAGGATATATATATATATATATATATATATATATATATATATATATATATATATATATATATATATATATATATATATATATATACACATACATACATACATACATATTCAATCTTCTACACAAAGAAACTGATTATTGTGTAATTGCAATGCAACAGAAATGTAACTTGAGATTAATAAAATAACCTGTAACAAATTAGTGTTTAAATTAATTTTAGTCCAAAGTAAAAACGTTGCCTGTATGTAATAGAAAATATAAGGTTTTTCCAAATTTAAAAATAAAGTTGTTTCAATGTAAAAAAAACCTTGTCTTTTTCAAAAGTAATAATTTGATTTTTATCTAATTAAAATTTTAGGTTTCAACCAAAAATATAATTTAAGAAAAACTAATACATTTAGGTGTAACAAAATTAGAGTGTTTTAATTACTTTAGTGTAAAGTAAAATCTTTGCTTTCATGTAATACAAAATATTAGATTTTTCCAAATTAAAAAATTAAGTTATACCAAAGTGAAAACATTTACTTTATAATAAATAATAATTTTACTTTGTATGAATGTAATTTATTTACTTTATTTAATCAAAATTTTAGGTTTCTACCAAATCAAAAATATAATTTGAGAAAAACTAATAAATTTACTTGTAATAAATTAGAGTGATTTTTTTTTTTTAGGTTAGTTCAAAGTGTCATTTTTTTCAGTGCAGTACATACCAGTACATATACATGAGAATATGTACATACCTGTGTGAGTATGTGGGTGAAGCAAGTGAACACAGAAGGGGCTGAGATGGGTCAGCAGCAGGAGGAGGAAGAGAAAGAAGGAGGGGCAGTGGTGGCCCAGGAAATGGAGGGGGAGAGGGCAGGTGTAGTACTGCAGGTGGAAGAAGAGGGGGCAGGGGCGGCCCAGGGGGGGGGGCACATATTCAGGAGGACAGCCAGGGGTGCACTGGAGGACAGGTGGAGGTGGGTAGGGGGCAGGAAGGAGGAGGGAATGAAAAGTGTGGGCAGGTCATGGTAGGAGAAAGTGAGGTGGAAATGGAGGAGGGTGAGGAGAAGCTTTATCTGAAGAGGAAGGCCGGGGGGGACGAGGAAGGCAAAGGGTATGAGTCTGAGTCCAGTATGGACGACTACTCTGTGGTAGAGAGTGGGTCCTCTGATGAAAGTGACTCTCTGAGGGAATATAGTCTGGCCAGGCTGAAATGGTTCCTCAAGGACACAAAGAATAGGAAGTGTGAAGTGGAGAAGCACTTCACCGATCTGCCAAAGCTGATTCTATCTATCCGGCTTCATATGAAGAACAAGACGAGGAGAGGGTTTACACTCCAGGAGATCTCTAGACTTCAGAAGATCAGGACGGTGGTGAATAAAGGGCTGAAGGAGGAGGCTGACAGCCAAGCACAGGAGGCCGGAGGAGCAGCCCGGAGGAGCAGCCCAGAGGAGCAGCCCGGAGGAGCAGCACGGAGGAGCAGCCCGAAGGAGCGGTCCGGAGGAGCGGTCCGGAGGAGCGGTCCGGAGGAGCGGTCCGGAGGAGCGGCACGGAGGAGCGGCACAGAGGAGGAGAAACTTTTGCTGAAACTATGGCATTGAAACGGGGTCTCAGGACCACCAGCGGACAGAAGCGTTGCGTTTGTTGTTTTTGGTTGTTTTTGTTGGTTGATTTGGGTTTGAAGTGAGTGCAATGTTCTGTTTGTTTGTTCGTTTTTTTAATGTAAAATAAAGGTTTTCTAAAAATCTCTCTCCCTCTCATCCTCTCCCTCTCTCTCACCCTTTCTCTCCCTCTCACTCTCTCAAAGTAATGTAATGTGATGTGATGTCATGTAATGTAATGTGATGTAATGTGATGTTATGTAATGTGATGTCATGTAATGTATTAACGTCAACTCGAAAAATTCTTACTGTCTCTTTAAATAATTAGCCCCTGCTCCTCACTGTGTGTGCGCATGCGCACGTGTGTCACGATGGCCGCCGCTCAGGACTCCCCTCTCTACCTGGGCTTTGACTTCAGCACGCAGCAGGTAAACTAACCTTTTGTTTAATGCACCTTCTCTGACGCGGTGCACGCGCGTGGGCCTCGTGCACGCAAAGCTGTCATCGCGCAGATGCGGAAGCGGCCGTTGGCGGATTGTGTTTGATGTTGCAAGTGAAGAAGTACTTTGTACCCGCGTACATGTACTTCAACAGGAAATAAACTATTAAGTACACGCCATAAAACACAGTTCTTCATCACTAGTATGTGAAAGTAGTCTTCTGTACTTTACTGTGTACTTACATTCTGTACTTCTGTTCACTACTTTTATCTGACAGCTGAAGCTGCAAGTACTGCAGAATCCTACGACACCTGAATGCATCAGTAGTTTTATAGTATATTATACTGTAAATACTTTGTGTATAATGCGTGTACTTTTACCTCTGGTACCACATGAAGCTGATACTACTTGTGTACTTGTACCTCTGATACTACCTGAAGCTGATCATACTTGTGTACTTGTACCTCTGATACTACCTGAAGCTGATCATACTTGTGTACTTGTACCTCTGATACTACCTGAAGCTGATCATACTTGTGTACTTGTACCTCTGATACTACCTGAAGCTGATCATACTTGTGTACTTGTACCTCTGATACTACCTGAAGCTGAAGGTGGTGGTGATCGATGGGGACCTGAACGTCGTTCACCAGGACAATGTGCAGTTTGACTCCGAGCTTCCTGAATTCAGGTACCATCTCACCTGTGTACTAGGACTACTAGTAGTAGTAGTAGTAGTAGACTAGGACGAGTACTCCTAGTCCTACTCGGACTAGTACTAGGAGAAGGACTAGTAGTAGGACTAGGACGAGTAGTAGTAGGACTAGGACTATGACTAGTAGTAGGAGTAGGACTAGTAGTACTAGGACGAGGAGTAGGACTAGTAGTAGTACTAGGAGTAGTACTATGACTAGGAGTAGGAGGATATATTTATTTATTGTTTGTGCTCTCAGGACTCTGGGAGGAGTTCATGTCCACGCTGACAGACTCACCGTCACCTCACCTGTCCTCATGTGGGTGAAGGTGAGACACACACTCTCACATAGACACAATGCACTTCACTGTGACCTTTGACCTCTGGCCGTGCTCGTTTGTCCCTGTGATTGGCTGTCATGTCTCTGCGTCTGTCAGGCTCTGGACCTGCTATTGGACAAGATGAAGAGGGCGGGGCTTGTCTTCTCCCGTGTCAGAGCGCTGTCAGGCAGCGGCCAGGTGAGTTTATATAGAGACTGTCTGCTGGCTCCCTGTGAAGGCTGTGACACACTAAATGGAATGCGGCCATTAATCACTTGCATGAGTGACACCTGCGTGACGCTGCCGTGACAACAGGCCCCTCCCCCCTTTCCTCCCTCAGCAACATGGCAGCGTGTTCTGGAGAAGAGGAGCGTCTGAGACTCTGCAGCACTTGGACCCAAACCAGGACCTGCACCAGCTGCTGCAGGTGTGTGCGTGTGTGCGTGTGCGTGTGCGTGTGTGCGTGTGTTTGTGTGTGTGTGTGTGCGCGTGCGTGTGTGCGTGTGTTTGTGTGTGTGTGTGTGTGTGTGTGACCACCTCCTGCTCTCCAACAGGACAGCTTCTCTGTGAGCAGCGGCCCCGTGTGGATGGACTCCAGCAGCAGCCGGCAGTGTGATGAACTGCAGGCGGCAGCAGGGGGCGCTGTGAGGCTGGCAGAGATCACAGGGTCCAGAGCCTACGAGGTCTGTCTGACCACCTGTCTGTCTGACCACTTGTCTCTGACCACCTGTCTGTCTGGCCACCTGTCTGTCTGGCCACTTGTCTCTGACCACCTGTCTGTCTGACCACTTGTCTCTGACCACCTGTCTGTCTGGCCACCTGTCTGTCTGGCCACTTGTCTCTGACCACCTGTCTGTCTGACCACTTGTCTCTGACCACCTGTCTGTCTGACCACTTGTCCCTGACCACCTGTCTGTCTGACCACCTGTCTGTCTGACCACTTGTCTCTGACCACCTGTCTGTCTGACCACTTGTCCCTGACCACCTGTCTGTCTGGCCACCTGTCTGTCTGGCCACTTGTCTCTGACCACCTGTCTGTCTGACCACCTGTCTGTCTGGCCACTTGTCTCTGACCACCTGTCTGTCTGACCACTTGTCTCTGACCACCTGTCTGTCTGACCACTTGTCCCTGACCACCTGTCTGTCTGGCCACCTGTCTGTCTGGCCACTTGTCTCTGACCACCTGTCTGTCTGACCACCTGTCTGTCTGGCCACTTGTCTCTGACCACCTGTCTGTCTGACCACTTGTCCCTGACCACCTGTCTGTCTGGCCACTTGTCTCTGACCACCTGTCTGTCTGACCACTTGTCCCTGACCACTTGTCTCTGACCACCTGTCTGTCTGGCCACTTGTCTCTGACCACCTGTCTGTCTGACCACTTGTCCCTGACCACCTGTCTGTCTGACCACTTGTCTCTGACCACCTGTCTGTCTGACCACTTGTCCCTGACCACCTGTCTGTCTGACCACCTGTCTGTCTGACCACTTGTCTCTGACCACCTGTCTGTCTGACCACTTGTCTCTGACCACCTGTCTGTCTGGCCACCTGTCTGTCTGGCCACTTGTCTCTGACCACCTGTCTGTCTGACCACTTGTCTCTGACCACCTGTTTGTCTGGCCACCTGTCTGTCTGGCCACTTGTCTCTGACCACCTGTCTGTCTGACCACTTGTCCCTGACCACCTGTCTGTCTGACCACCTGTCTGTCTGACCACTTGTCTCTGACCACCTGTCTGTCTGACCACTTGTCCCTGACCACCTGTCTGTCTGGCCACCTGTCTGTCTGGCCACTTGTCTCTGACCACCTGTCTGTCTGACCACCTGTCTGTCTGGCCACTTGTCTCTGACCACCTGTCTGTCTGACCACTTGTCCCTGACCACCTGTCTGTCTGACCACTTGTCCCTGACCACCTGTCTGTCTGACCACCTGTCTGTCTGACCACTTGTCTCTGACCACCTGTCTGTCTGACCACTTGTCCCTGACCACCTGTCTGTCTGGCCACTTGTCTCTGACCACCTGTCTGTCTGGCCACTTGTCTCTGACCACCTGTCTGTCTGACCACTTGTCTCTGACCACCTGTCTGTCTGACCACTTGTCCCTGACCACCTGTCTGTCTGACCACCTGTCTGTCTGACCACCTGTCTGTCTGACCACTTGTCTCTGACCACCTGTCTGTCTGACCACTTGTCTCTGACCACCTGTCTGTCTGACCACCTGTCTGTCTGACCACCTGTCTGTCTGACCACTTCTGTTGCTGTTTAAATGAGGTTTCATTTGTCTGCAGCGTTTCACAGGAAACCAGATCTCCAAACTGAGACAGACCCGACCGCAGGACTTTCAGAACACTGAGGTTAGTATATATATATATATATATATATATATATATATATATATATATATATATATATATATATATATATATATAATGTCCACATACTTTATACAAACAGAACCAGTATTGTGTTGAGTGGTGTAAAAACTATTTTGGTCTGACAACTTACTTTGCTATTGTGTGTGTGTGTGTGTGTGTTTTCAGAGGATTTCATTGGTCAGCAGCTTCGCAGCCTCTCTCTTCCTCGGTGGTTACGCCGCCATCGACTACAGTGATGGTAAAGTTACATGTTCCTGTCTCTCTGACCACCTGTCTGTCTGACCACCTGTCTGTCTGTTCTTGATCTGTATCCTCCTTCTGTATTAATTGTTACTTAAGTCTCACTGTTTAGTGAAAACTAAAAGATGATGATGTCAGACAGTGTTTGACCAATGAAGGCAGTGGTTTCCAACCTGGGGCCTGGGACCCTTTAAAGGGGCCGGTCCTCGCATCACCAGGGTCCAGCTGTCCTGGAGCTTTCTACCACATCATCCTCATTAGATGTCATCAGGTTCTGAAAGGCCATGCGTTAGCTCACCGGCTGACTCGCTGACTTCAGGTTCTGGGATGAATCTGTTGGACATCAGGACCAGAACCTGGTCTGGGATCTGCCTGGAGGCCACCGCTCCTCATCTGGACCGACTGCTGGGAGCTCCAGTGCCCTCCACGTCTGTACTGGTGAGACTGGTCTTTACTGGTGTGAGGTGTGTTGGCTGACCCGGAGCAGAGCTTTAACCTCGGCTCCGTCCCTGCAGGGTCCCGTGTCCTCCTACTTTGTGCAGCGTTATGGTTTCTCTGAGGGCTGCAGGGTGGTGGCCTTCACCGGAGACAACCCAGGTCAGATATGAGCTCACTGCAGCCTCCGGGCACCAGGAACGTCATCAAGTGATATTCAGAGCCATCATGTGAATATCAATCGATACGTTCAACATTATTATCAATAAAATGTGTTCTCTGTCCTCAGCGTCTCTGGCAGGAATGAGGCTCCAGCCCGGAGACATCGCTGTAAGTCCCCTGAGACCCGCCTACTCCAGCCCACTCAGTCCTCTGTGTTACAGTGTGTGTGTGTGTGTGTGTGTGTGTGTGTGTCCAGGTCAGCCTGGGGACCAGTGACACGGTGTTCCTATGGATCCAGCAGCCTCGCCCGGCACTGGAGGGTCACGTCTTCTGCAACCCACTGGACTGGCAGGCCTTCATGGCTCTGCTGTGGTATTATCTGTTCAGAGTCTCACCTGTAGTCTCACCTTTAGTCTCACCTGTAGTCTTTACTGCCTGTAGTCTCACCTTTAGTCTCACCTGTAGTCTCACCTGTAGTCTCACCTGTAGTCTTTACTGCCTGTAGTCTCACCTTTAGTCTCACCTGTAGTCTTTACTGCCTGTAGTCTCACCTGTAGTCTCACCTGTAGTCTCACCTGTAGTCTCTACTGCCTGTAGCCTCACCTGTAGTCTCTACTGCCTGTAGTCTCATTTGTAGCCTCACCTGTAGTCTATACTGCCTGTAGTCTCATTTGTAGTCTCACCTGTAGTCTCTACTGCCTGTAGTCTCATTTGTAGCCTCACCTGTAGTCTATACTGCCTGTAGTCTCATTTGTAGTCTCACCTGTAGTCTATACTGCCTGTAGTCTCATTTGTAGTCTCACCTGTAGTCTCTACTGCCTGTAGTCTCACCTGTAGTCTCACCTGTAGTCTCACCTTTAGTCTCTACTGCCTGTAGCCTCACCTGTAGTCTCTACTGCCTGTAGTCTCATTTGTAGCCTCACCTGTAGTCTATACTGCCTGTAGTCTCATTTGTAGTCTCACCTGTAGTCTCTACTGCCTGTAGTCTCATTTGTAGCCTCACCTGTAGTCTATACTGCCTGTAGTCTCATTTGTAGTCTCACCTGTAGTCTCTACTGCCTGTAGTCTCATTTGTAGCCTCACCTGTAGTCTATACTGCCTGTAGTCTCATTTGTAGTCTCACCTGTAGTCTATACTGCCTGTAGTCTCATTTGTAGTCTCACCTGTAGTCTCTACTGCCTGTAGTCTCACCTGTAGTCTCACCTGTAGTCTCACCTGTAGTCTCTACTGCCTGTAGCCTCACCTGTAGTCTCTACTGCCTGTAGTCTCATTTGTAGCCTCACCTGTAGTCTATACTGCCTGTAGTCTCATTTGTAGTCTCACCTGTAGTCTCTACTGCCTGTAGTCTCATTTGTAGCCTCACCTGTAGTCTATACTGCCTGTAGTCTCATTTGTAGTCTCACCTGTAGTCTATACTGCCTGTAGTCTCATTTGTAGTCTCACCTGTAGTCTCTACTGCCTGTAGTCTCACCTGTAGTCTCACCTGTAGTCTCACCTTTAGTCTCACCTGTAGTCTTTACTGCCTGTAGTCTCACCTGTAGTCTCACCTGTAGTCTCACCTGTAGTCTCACCTGTAGTCTCTACTGCCTGTAGTCTCACCTGTAGTCTCTACTGCCTGTAGTCTCATTTGTAGCCTCACCTGTAGTCTATACTGCCTGTAGTCTCATTTGTAGTCTCACCTGTAGTCTATACTGCCTGTAGTCTCATTTGTAGCCTCACCTGTAGTCTATACTGCCTGTAGTCTCATTTGTAGTCTCACCTGTAGTCTATACTGCCTGTAGTCTCATTTGTAGTCTCACCTGTAGTCTCTACTGCCTGTAGTCTCACCTGTAGTCTCACCTGTAGTCTCACCTGTAGTCTCACCTGTAGTCTTTACTGCCTGTAGTCTCACCTGTAGTCTCACCTGTAGTCTCACCTGTAGTCTCACCTTTAGTCTCACCTGTAGTCTCACCTGTAGTCTCACCTGTAGTCTCACCTTTAGTCTCACCTGTAGTCTCACCTGTAGTCTCACCTGTAGTCTCACCTGTAGTCTCACCTTTAGTCTCACCTGTAGTCTCACCTGTAGTCTCACCTGTAGTCTCACCTGTAGTCTCTACTGCCTGTAGCCTCACCTGTAGTCTCTACTGCCTGTAGTCTCATTTGTAGCCTCACCTGTAGTCTATACTGCCTGTAGCCTCACCTGTAGTCTCTACTGCCTGTAGTCTCATTTGTAGCCTCACCTGTAGTCTATACTGCCTGTAGTCTCATTTGTAGTCTCACCTGTAGTCTCTACTGCCTGTAGTCTCATTTGTAGCCTCACCTGTAGTCTATACTGCCTGTAGTCTCATTTGTAGTCTCACCTGTAGTCTATACTGCCTGTAGTCTCATTTGTAGTCTCACCTGTAGTCTCTACTGCCTGTAGTCTCATTTGTAGCCTCACCTGTAGTCTATACTGCCTGTAGTCTCATTTGTAGCCTCACCTGTAGTCTATACTGCCTGTAGTCTCATTTGTAGTCATACCTGTAGTCTATACTGCCTGTAGTCTCATTTGTAGTCTCACCTGTAGTCTCTACTGGCTGTAGTCTCACCTGTAGTCTCACCTGTAGTCTCACCTGTAGTCTCACCTGTAGTCTTTACTGCCTGTAGTCTCACCTGTAGTCTCACCTGTAGTCTCACCTGTAGTCTCACCTTTAGTCTCACCTTTAGTCTCACCTGTAGTCTCACCTTTAGTCTCACCTGTAGTCTCACCTGTAGTCTCACCTGTAGTCTCACCTTTAGTCTCACCTGTAGTCTCACCTGTAGTCTCACCTGTAGTCTCACCTTTAGTCTCACCTGTAGTCTCACCTGTAGTCTCACCTGTAGTCTCACCTGTAGTCTCACCTTTAGTCTCACCTGTAGTCTCACCTGTAGTCTCACCTGTAGTCTCACCTTTAGTCTCACCTTTAGTCTCACCTGTAGTCTCACCTGTAGTCTCACCTTTAGTCTCACCTTTAGTCTCACCTGTAGTCTCACCTGTAGTCTCACCTGTAGTCTCACCTTTAGTCTCACCTGTAGTCTCACCTGTAGTCTCACCTGTAGTCTCACCTTTAGTCTCACCTTTAGTCTCACCTGTAGTCTCACCTGTAGTCTCACCTTTAGTCTCACCTTTAGTCTCACCTGTAGTCTCACCTGTAGTCTCACCTGTAGTCTCACCTGTCGTCCGCAGCTTTAAGAACGGGTCTCTGACGAGGGAACGAATCAGGAACAAGAGCACTGGAGGATCATGGGAACTTTTTTCCGTTGCCCTGAGAGACACGCCGCTCGGGAACAACGGACACATGGGTGAAGCTTCCTTCATTCCTTGTGTCTCACCTCCTTTCCTTCCTTCCTTCCTTCCTTCATTGTGTCCCTCCTTGCTCTATTACGACTCCCTTCCTTTCCTTCACCCTTCTTCCCTTTTCCTAACATCATTTTCCATTTTCCTCCCTAACTCCTTACTTCCTTCTACTTGCATTAGTTCTCCTTCCATCTTGTGTAATTATTATTTATTTATTACTATTATTTACCTTCCTCATTCCTACTCGTTTCCTGCTTTTCATCTTTCCTTACTTCCTTATTTCTTTTTTCTGTTCATCTTCTCTACTCCTTCTTTTCATCCCTCCTTCTTTTCCCTTTACCTTCTTCCCTACCGTCACATTTCCTTTTTTTCTTCTTCATATCTTCCTTGTTGTCCTTCCTAACTCCTTCCTTCCTCACTTCTTTTTTCCTTCATTAGTTACCTTCTTTCATGCCATCTTGCTTCCTTAACTCCTTCCATTTTCCTTCCTTCCCTTTACCTTCTTCCTTCTTCCCTGCCTTCGTGTGTTTCCTTCCTCGTGTGTTACCTCCTTCCCTCCCTCCTCCTCTGACTGGTTGCTCGATGTGTTTCCAGGCTTTTATTTTGACAGCGTGGAGATCACACCTCCTGCAGTCGGAGTTCATCTCTTTGACCCCGAAGACAACAAGGTGAGTGAGACGCATTCAGGTGAAGTCTCCAGTGTTCATGTGCATCAGGAATCTCCTGTCTCCTGTCCTGCAGGTGTCCTCCCTGAGTCCTCAGGTGGAGGTCCGGGCTCTGGTGGAGGGTCAGTTCCTGTCCAGGAGGCTCCACGCTGAGCGGCTGGGCTACTCCATCAGTGAGACCTCCGTCCTCCTCTTCCTGCTTCCTGAAGAACTCTTTACTTGCTTTCTTCCTGTTTCCTGGCGTCATCCTGTAGAAACTACAACAAAGATCTTCTCCTCAGAGATGTTTATTAGCAGCTAGTAGAAACTACAACAAAGATCTTCTCCTCAGAGATGTTTTTCAGCAGAGGGTAGAAACTACAACAAAGATCTTCTCCTCAGAGATGTTTTTCAGCAGAGGGTAGAAACTACAACAAAGATCTTCTCCTCAGAGATGTTTATTAGCAGCTAGTAGAAACTACAACAAAGATCATCTCCTCAGATGTTTTTCAGCAGAGGGTAGAAACTACAACAAAGATCTTCTCCTCAGAGTTGTTTTTCAGCAGAGGGTAGAAACTACAACAAAGATCTTCTCCTCAGAGTTGTTTTTCAGCAGAGGGTAGAAACTACAACAAAGATCTTCTCCTCAGAGTTGTTTTTCAGCAGAGGGTAGAAACTACAACAAAGATCTTCTCCTCAGAGATGTCTTTCAGCAGAGCTGAACTTTTAAAAACTCGATGAGTGAGAACATTTCTCTGACACAGTTCGCATGTACGAATCATTTCTGTTTCTGTTCTTTAAGTTTCTAAACGGTGAAACTCTTCATTCATGTTTTCAGTTCCAGGAACCAGAGTTATGGCAACGGGAGGAGCTTCATCTAATAAAGACATTCTGCAGGTCATTATTATTATTATTATTTTATTTATGATTATTTATCATTATTATTATTAATAACATTATTTATAATGAATAAATAATATTATTTAATAATATCAACATGAATATTATTCATTAATAATAATATTTTATATGATTTTACAGTGTAGTTGTCATTAATAATCAAGGTGAGGTCAGTGAGTCAGAATAAATATGTGATTTTAAAGCTTTAAAGAATATTATATTCAGTCATTAAACTTTCAATATTTTAACTCATTTCTGAACTTTTAATTAAACTTAAGGATCATTATTTTATAATATCTGTGTTGAGTTTTCAACTCAAATGATGTATCATTACAGGTGGAAAACATTGATTAAATCTGCTTAATTATTCTTAAACTGCGAACACATCCTTTAATTGAAGGAAATGCGGGAGGAGCCGACGAGCAGCGCGGCGTCCAATCACATCGCTCCGTTCTTCTGTCTCTCAGGTTCTGTCTGACGTGTTCAACGCTCCGGTTTACAGCATCGACCTGTGCAGCTCGGCCTGCCTGGGGTCCGCCTACCGAGCCCTGCACGGTATACTGCTAGTACTACTACTAGTACTACTATTAGTACTACTACTAACACTACTAGTAACACTACTACTAACACCACAACTAACTTGCTGAATGTGAGGTTTAAAAGAGAGAGAATCATCAATTAAGAATCCCAAGTATTTATATGACGATACAGACTCAATCACATTGCCCTGAAATGTAATTATAGCTGGAAAGTTCAGCGGCTTTTTCTTTGAGTTTTAAACATCTTCAGCTTTGTTTTGTCAGGATTCAAAATTAATTTCAACTCATTTTTGCAAATGAAAGAGAGCCTGATGCTGTGTAGCAGAGCAGTAAATAACAGTATCATCTGCATAAAAGTTAAAATTTGCATTTGGCACACTTTGACCGATACTGTTTATATAAATTGTGAATAAAAGTGGTCCTAGGACCGAACCCTGGGGCACACCCTTTATTACATTAAGAGAGCTAGAGGTGATGCCTTCAGCCTGGACACACTGATCTGTTTGATAAATAATGTTCAAACCAACAGACAGTTTGTTCTGACAGTCCAATTGTAAGAAGGCTATGCTTCATTATTCCATGATTGACAGTTTCAAAAGCCAAGACAAGTCAATAAAAAGGGCTGCACAGTGGTGCTTGTTGTCCAAGGATTCAATCAAATCGTTTACTACCGTTAATGCTTCACGTGGAGTTAAAGGACAAGTCTGGGTCAAAGATAACTAGAGATTCTTTACAGTGGTGTTGGATGCCAGGGCAATGCCATCTACAGAAACCACATCACCAGATCATTGATCTCTGAGATGTTCAGGGCCAGTAAAATAACTTCAGTTTTGTCTGAGTTTAACATCAGGAAGTTGCAGGTCATCCATGTTTTTATGTCTTTAAGACATTCTTGAATTTTAGCAGCTGGTTGGTCTCCTCTGGTTTGATCCATAGATATAATTGAGTATCATCTGCATAGTAATGAAAGTTTATGGAGTGTTTCCTGATAATGTTGCCCAAAGGAAGCATATATAAGGTAAATAACACTACTAGTAATACTACTAGTAATACTACTACTAACACTACTAGTAATACTACTACTGTCACTACTAGTAATACTACTACTAACACTACTAGTAATACTACTACTAACACTACTAGTAATACTACTACTATCACTACTAGTAATACTACTACTAACACTACTAGTAATACTACTACTAACACTACTACTAACACTACTAGTAATACTACTACTAACACTACTAGTAATACTACTAGTAACACTACTACTAATAATACTAACACTACTAGTAATACTACTACTATCACTACTAGTAATACTACTAGTAACACTACTACTAATAATACTAACACTACTAGTAATACTACTACTATCACTACTAGTAATACTACTACTAACACTACTAGTAATACTACTACTAACACTACTAGTAACACTACTAATAATACTAACACTACTAGTAATACTACTACTATCACTACTAGTAATACTACTACTAACACTACTAGTAATACTACTAGTAACACTACTACTAATAATACTAACACTACTAGTAATACTACTACTATCACTACTAGTAATACTACTACTAACACTACTAGTAATACTACTAGTAACACTACTACTAATAATACTAACACTACTAGTAATACTACTACTATCACTACTAGTAACACTACTACTAACACTACTAGTAATACTACTACTACTACTAACACTACTAGTAATACTACTACTAACACTACTAGTAACACTACTAATAATACTAACACTACTAGTAATACTACTACTATCACTACTAGTAATACTACTACTAACACTACTAGTAACACTACTACTAATAATACTAACACTACTAGTAATACTACTACTATCACTACTAGTAATACTACTACTAACACTACTAGTAATACTACTAGTAACACTACTACTAATAATACTAACACTACTAGTAATACTACTACTATCACTACTAGTAACACTACTACTAACACTACTAGTAATACTACTACTACTACTAACACTACTACTACTACTAATACTACTACTAATACTACTACTAACACTACTACTAATACTACTACTAATACTACTACTAACACAACTAGTAATACTAATACTACTACTAACACTACTACTACTAATACTACTAGTAATACTACTACTAACACTACTAGTAATACTACTACTAATACTACTACTAACACTACTACTAACACTACTACTAATACTACTACTAACACTACTACTAATACTACTACAAATACTACTAGTAATACTACTACTAACACTACTACTAATACTACTACAAATACTACTACTAACACTACTACTAATACTACTACTAACACTACTAGTAATACTACTACTAATACTACTAACACTACTACTAATACTACTACTAACACTACTAGTAATACTACTACTAATACTACTACTAACACTACTACTAACACTACTACTAATACTACTACTAACACTACTACTAATACTACTAGTAATACTACTACTAATACTACTACTAATACTACTAACACTACTACTAATACTACTACTAATACTACTACTAATACTACTAGTAATACTACTACTAACACTACTACTAATACTACTACTAATACTACTACTAATACTACTACTAACACTACTAGTAATACTACTACTAATACTACTACTAATACTACTACTAACACTACTACTAATACTACTAGTAATACTACTACTAACACTACTACTAACACTACTAGTAATACTACTAGTAATACTACTACTAACACTACTAGTAATACTACTAACACTACTAGTAATACTATTACTAACACTACTACTAACACTACTACTAATACTACTAGTAATACTACTAGTAATACTACTAGTAATACTACTAGTAATACTACTACTAATACTACTACTAACACTACTACTAACACTACTAGTAATACTACTACTAACACTACTAGTAATACTACTACTAACACTACTACTAATACTACTACTAATACTACTACTAACACTACTAGTAATACTACTACTAATACTACTACTAACACTACTAGTAATACTACTACTAACACTACTACTAATACTACTACTAACACTACTAGTAATACTACTACTAACACTACTAGTAATACTACTACTAATACTAATACTACTACTAATACTACTACTAACACTACTACTAATACTACTACTAATACTACTAGTAATACTACTACTAATACTACTAGTAATACTACTACTAATACTACTACTAATACTACTACTACCACTACTAGTAACACTACTACTAACACTACTAGTAATACTACTACTAACACTACTAGTAATACTACTACTAACACTACTACTAATACTACTACTACCACTACTAGTAATACTACTACTAACACTACTACTAACACTACTAGTAATACTACTACTAACACTACTAGTAATACTACTACTAATACTACTACTAACACTACTACTAATACTACTACTAACACTACTAGTAATACTACTACTAATACTACTAACACTACTACTAATACTACTACTAACACTACTAGTAATACTACTACTAATACTACTAGTAATACTACTACTAATACTACTACTAACACTACTACTAACACTACTAGTAATACTACTACTAACACTACTAGTAATACTACTACTAATACTACTACTAATACTACTACTAACACTACTAGTAATACTACTACTAATACTACTACTAATACTACTACTAACACTACTACTAATACTACTACTAACACTACTAGTAATACTACTACTAACACTACTAGTAATACTACTACTAATACTAATACTACTACTAATACTACTACTAACACTACTACTAATACTACTACTAATACTACTAGTAATACTACTAATACTACTACTACTAATACTACTACTAACATTACTAGTAATACTACTACTAACACTACTACTAATACTACTACTAACACTACTAGTAATACTACTACTAACACTACTACTAATACTACTACTAACACTACTAGTAATACTACTACTAACACTACTACTAATACTACTACTAACACTACTACTAATACTACTACTAACACTACTAGTAATACTACTACTAACACTACTACTAATACTACTACTAACACTACTACTAATACTACTACTAACACTACTAGTAATACTACTACTAACACTACTAGTAATACTACTACTAATACTACTACTAATACTACTACTACCACCGGATCAATACGATGATCAGAAAGGACTCGGTGGTTTTAATGAACCCTGAGATGTTTGTTTTTGGTTCAGCATCTATTGTCATTCATGACTTTCCTCACTAGAGATTCATTAAGCTTTGTACTCTCCTGATTGGTTAATGATGCAGAAACCTGCTTCTCTGATTGGTCGGTTTTCAGGTCTGGTGTCAGAATCTGCCGTGTCCTTTTTTGATGTGGTGAAGAAAGCTCCAGAAGCACAACTGGTCACTACACCGCATCCTGCAGCCCAGCAGGTACACACACACACACACACACATCTACACACACACACACACACACACATCTACACACACACACACACATCTATACACACACACACACACACATCTACACACACACACACACACACACATCTACACACACACACACACATCTATACACACACACACACACACATCTACACACACACACACATCTACACACACACACACACACACACACATCTATACACACACACACACACACACACATCTACACGCGTCTACACACACACACACACACATCTACACACACACACACACACACACATCTACACACACACACACACATCTATACACACACACACACACACATCTACACACACACACACACACACATCTATACACACACACACACACACACATCTACACACACACACACACACACATCTACACACACACACACACACATCTACACGCGTCTACACACACACACACACATCTACACACACACACACACATCTATACACGTCTACACACACAAATCTACCCATTTTTATTAATTTCATTCATTTATTTTCTAGACTGGTTCACATTGACCTCCGTGTTTCTAGACTGGTTCACATTGACCTCCGTGTTTCTAGACTGGTTCACATTGACCTCCATGTTTCTAGACTGGTTCACATTGACCTCCATGTTTCTAGACTGGTTCACATTGACCTCCATGTTTCTAGACTGGTTCACATTGACCTCCGTGTTTCTAGACTGGTTCACATTGACCTCCGTGTTTCTAGACTGGTTCACATTGACCTCCATGTTTTTAGACCGGTTCACATTGACCTTCATGTTTCTAGACCGGTTCACATTGACCTCCATGTTTTTAGACTGGTTCACATTGACCTCCGTGTTTCTAGACTGGTTCACATTGACCTCCGTGTTTCTAGACTGGTTCACATTGACCTCCGTGTTTCTAGACTGGTTCACATTGACCTCCATGTTTCTAGACTTGTTCACATTGACCTCCATGTTTCTAGACTGGTTCACATTGACCTCCGTGTTTCTAGACTGGTTCACATTGACCTTCGTGTTTCTAGACTGGTTCACATTGACCTTCGTGTTTCTAGACTGGTTCACATTGACCTCCGTGTTTCTAGACTGGTTCACATTGACCTCCGTGTTTCTAGACTGGTTCACATTGACCTTCGTGTTTCTAGACTGGTTCACATTGACCTCCGTGTTTCTAGACTGGTTCACATTGACCTCCGTGTTTCTAGACTGGTTCACATTGACCTCCGTGTTTCTAGACTGGTTCACATTGACCTCCGTGTTTCTAGACTGGTTCACATTGACCTCCGTGTTTCTAGACTGGTTCACATTGACCTCCGTGTTTCTAGACTGGTTCACATTGACCTCCGTGTTTCTAGACTGGTTCACATTGACCTCCGTGTTTCTAGACTGGTTCACATTGACCTCCGTGTTTCTAGACTTGTTCACATTGACCTCCGTGTTTCTAGACTGGTTCACATTGACCTTCGTGTTTTTAGACTGGTTCACATTGACCTCCATGTTTCTAGACTGATTCACATTGACCTCCGTGTTTCTAGACTGGTTCACATTGACCTCCGTGTTTCTAGACTGGTTCACATTGACCTCCGTGTTTCTAGACTGGTTCACATTGACCTCCGTGTTTCTAGACTGGTTCACATTGACCTCCATGTTTCTAGACTGATTCACATTGACCTCCGTGTTTCTAGACTGGTTCACATTGACCTCCGTGTTTCTAGACTGGTTCACATTGACCTTCGTGTTTCTAGACTGGTTCACATTGACCTTCGTGTTTCTAGACTGGTTCACATTGACCTCCGTGTTTCTAGACTGGTTCACATTGACCTTCGTGTTTCTAGACTGGTTCACATTGACCTCCGTGTTTCTAGACTGGTTCACATTGACCTTCATGTTGATACCAGTTCTTCCCGATCGCTACTGAGCATGTGCAGACATACACACACACACACACACACATGATGAAGGCTGTGTGTTTACCTCAAGGTGTGTAGTATCTTAGTGTGTGTGTGTGTGTGTGTGTGTTCAAGGTGTACGACCAGATGCTGAAGCGCTACGCCCGATTGGAGGAGAGAGTCCTGCAGGAGACCCGCCCCTGAGCCACAGCAACCAATCAGCTCTGCGACCTTTAAAAGACGAGAATATTTCCAGAAACTAAAACACTGAATAAGATTTAAATATAAGTTTAATAAAAAATAATAAATAAAAAAAACAATTTGTTACGTTCTTTATCTGAAATGTATCAGTGATGAATTAGAGTTGCTAGTCAATAACAATGTTAACAATGTTAACGAGGTTAATGTGGTGACACACGGTTAATAATAATAGTTTATTTGAGGAGTTTCAGTCAGGATTTAGAAAACAGCACAGAGACAGAACTGGTGAAGATTACTAATGACCTCCTAATGCATCAGATAAAGGACTCATCTCCGTACTGGTCTTGTTAGACCTTAGTGCTGATAAAGGACTCATCTCTGTACTGGTCTTGTTAGACCTTAGTGCTGATAAAGGACTCATCTCTGTACTGGTCTTGTTAGACCTTAGTGCTGATAAAGGACTCATCTCTGTACTGGTCTTGTTAGACCTTAGTGCTGATAAAGGACTCATCTCTGTACTGGTCTTGTTAGACCTTAGTGCTGATAAAGGACTCATCTCTTTACTGGTCTTGTTAGACCTTAGTGCTGATAAAGGACTCATCTCTGTACTGGTCTTGTTAGACCTTAGTGCTGATAAAGGACTCATCTCTGTACTGGTCTTGTTAGACCTTAGTGCTGATAAAGGACTCATCTCTTTACTGGTCTTGTTAGACCTTAGTGCTGATAAAGGACTCATCTCCGTACTGGTCTTGTTAGACCTTAGTGCTGATAAAGGACTCATCTCTGTACTGGTCTTGTTAGACCTTAGTGCTGATAAAGGACTCATCTCTGTACTGGTCTTGTTAGACCTTAGTGCTGATAAAGGACTCATCTCTTTACTGGTCTTGTTAGACCTTAGTGCTGATAAAGGACTCATCTCTGTACTGGTCTTGTTAGACCTTAGTGCTGATAAAGGACTCATCTCTGTACTGGTCTTGTTAGACCTTAGTGCTGATAAAGGACTCATCTCTTTACTGGTCTTGTTAGACCTTAGTGCTGATAAAGGACTCATCTCTGTACTGGTCTTGTTAGACCTTAGTGCTGATAAAGGACTCATCTCTGTACTGGTCTTGTTAGACCTTAGTGCTGATAAAGGACTCATCTCTGTACTGGTCTTGTTAGACCTTAGTGCTGATAAAGGACTCATCTCTGTACTAGTCTTGTTAGACCTTAGTGCTGATAAAGGACTCATCTCTGTACTGGTCTTGTTAGACCTTAGTGCTGATAAAGGACTCATCTCTGTACTGGTCTTGTTAGACCTTAGTGCTGATAAAGGACTCATCTCTGTACTGGTCTTGTTAGACCTTAGTGCCGATAAAGGACTCATCTCTGTACTGGTCTTGTTAGACCTTAGTGCCGATAAAGGACTCATCTCTGTACTGGTCTTGTTAGACCTTAGTGCAGATAAAGGACTCATCTCTGTACTGGTCTTGTTAGACCTTAGTGCCGATAAAGGACTCATCTCTGTACTGGTCTTGTTAGACCTTAGTGCCGATAAAGGACTCATCTCTGTACTGGTCTTGTTAGACCTTAGTGCTGATAAAGGACTCATCTCTGTACTGGTCTTGTTAGACCTTAGTGCTGATAAAGGACTCATCTCTTTACTGGTCTTGTTAGACCTTAGTGCTGATAAAGGACTCATCTCTGTACTGGTCTTGTTAGACCTTAGTGCTGATAAAGGACTCATCTCTGTACTGGTCTTGTTAGACCTTAGTGCTGATAAAGGACTCATCTCTGTACTGGTCTTGTTAGACCTTAGTGCTGATAAAGGACTCATCTCTGTACTGGTCTTGTTAGACCTTAGTGCTGATAAAGGACTCATCTCTTTACTGGTCTTGTTAGCCCTTAGTGCTGATAAAGGACTCATCTCTGTACTGGTCTTGTTAGACCTTAGTGCTGATAAAGGACTCATCTCTGTACTGGTCTTGTTAGACCTTAGTGCTGATAAAGGACTCATCTCTTTACTGGTCTTGTTAGACCTTAGTGCTGATAAAGGACTCATCTCTGTACTGGTCTTGTTAGACCTTAGTGCTGATAAAGGACTCATCTCTGTACTGGTCTTGTTAGACCTTAGTGCTGATAAAGGACTCATCTCTGTACTGGTCTTGTTAGACCTTAGTGCTGATAAAGGACTCATCTCGTTACTGGTCTTGTTAGACCTTAGTGCTGATAAAGGACTCATCTCTGTACTGGTCTTGTTAGACCTTAGTGCTGATAAAGGACTCATCTCTGTACTGGTCTTGTTAGACCTTAGTGCTGATAAAGGACTCATCTCTTTACTGGTCTTGTTAGACCTTAGTGCTGATAAAGGACTCATCTCTGTACTGGTCTTGTTAGACCTTAGTGCTGATAAAGGACTCATCTCTGTACTGGTCTTGTTAGACCTTAGTGCTGATAAAGGACTCATCTCTGTACTAGTCTTGTTAGACCTTAGTGCTGATAAAGGACTCATCTCTGTACTGGTCTTGTTAGACCTTAGTGCTGATAAAGGACTCATCTCTGTACTGGTCTTGTTAGACCTTAGTGCTGATAAAGGACTCATCTCTGTACTGGTCTTGTTAGACCTTAGTGCCGATAAAGGACTCATCTCTGTACTGGTCTTGTTAGACCTTAGTGCCGATAAAGGACTCATCTCTGTACTGGTCTTGTTAGACCTTAGTGCCGATAAAGGACTCATCTCTGTACTGGTCTTGTTAGACCTTAGTGCCGATAAAGGACTCATCTCTGTACTGGTCTTGTTAGACCTTAGTGCCGATAAAGGACTCATCTCTGTACTGGTCTTGTTAGACCTTAGTGCTGATAAAGGACTCATCTCTGTACTGGTCTTGTTAGACCTTAGTGCTGATAAAGGACTCATCTCTTTACTGGTCTTGTTAGACCTTAGTGCTGATAAAGGACTCATCTCTGTACTGGTCTTGTTAGACCTTAGTGCCGATAAAGGACTCATCTCTGTACTGGTCTTGTTAGACCTTAGTGCCGATAAAGGACTCATCTCTGTACTGGTCTTGTTAGACCTTAGTGCTGATAAAGGACTCATCTCTGTACTAGTCTTGTTAGACCTTAGTGCTGATAAAGGACTCATCTCTGTACTGGTCTTGTTAGACCTTAGTGCTGATAAAGGACTCATCTCTGTACTGGTCTTGTTAGACCTTAGTGCCGATAAAGGACTCATCTCTGTACTGGTCTTGTTAGACCTTAGTGCCGATAAAGGACTCATCTCTGTACTGGTCTTGTTAGACCTTAGTGCCGATAAAGGACTCATCTCTGTACTGGTCTTGTTAGACCTTAGTGCTGATAAAGGACTCATCTCTGTACTGGTCTTGTTAGACCTTAGTGCCGATAAAGGACTCATCTCTGTACTGGTCTTGTTAGACCTTAGTGCCGATAAAGGACTCATCTCTGTACTGGTCTTGTTAGACCTTAGTGCCGATAAAGGACTCATCTCTGTACTGGTCTTGTTAGACCTTAGTGCCGATAAAGGACTCATCTCTGTACTGGTCTTGTTAGACCTTAGTGCCGATAAAGGACTCATCTCTGTACTGGTCTTGTTAGACCTTAGTGCTGATAAAGGACTCATCTCTGTACTGGTCTTGTTAGACCTTAGTGCAGATAAAGGACTCATCTCTGTACTGGTCTTGTTAGACCTTAGTGCAGATAAAGGACTCATCTCTGTACTGGTCTTGTTAGACCTTAGTGCTGATAAAGGACTCATCTCTGTACTGGTCTTGTTAGACCTTAGTGCTGACACAAAGCCTTGATTGGTGATGCACCATCATATCTTAAGGAGCTTGTAGTACCATATTGCCCCACTAGAGAGCTGCGCTCACTAAATGCGGGGCTACTTGTGGTTCCTAGAGTCCTAAAAAGTAGGATGGGAGCCAGAGCCTTCAGTTATCAAGCTCCTCTTTTATGGAACCAGCTTCCACTTTCAGTCCTGGAGGCAGACACAGTCACCTCATTCAAGAATAGACTTAAGACTTTTCTCTTTAATAGCCCTTATAGTTAGGGCTGAATCAGGTTTGCCCTGGTCCAGCCCCTTGATATGCTGCTATAGGCTTATAGGCTGCTGGGGGATGTTTTAGGATACACTGAGCACCTATCTCCTCTTCTCTCTCTCCTTATGGATGAATTCACATCTCTCCATTGCACCTTATTAACTCTGCTTCCTCCCCGGAGTCGTTGTGACTTCACGTCTCAGAGGGTCCATTGGACCTGGAGGTGTCTGATGCTGGTGAGCCGGCCTCCCTCTCTTGGTACCAGACCACTGACCTTCAGCATGTGACCTGCTGGAGGATGGGATCGACCTCAAGGTCACTCTGAGGTCACAGACTCACAAAAACATGCAGCAAACAAAATGTTTGGACCCGAGGCTCCAACCTGGCCAATGACGTGCCCTTCTTATACGTGTGTGTGTGTAAGCGCAAGGGCGCGTGTGTGTGAGTGTGTGGTGTGTGTGTGTGTGTGTGTAAGCACAAGGGCACGTGAGTGTGTGGTGTGTGTGTGTGTGTGTGTGTGTGTGAGCGCAAGGGCGCGTGAGTATGTGGTGTGTGTGTGTGTGTAAGCACAAGGGCACGTGAGTGTGTGGTGTGTGTGTGTGTGTGTGTGTGTGTGTGTGAGCGCAAGGGCGTGTGTGTGTGTGGTGTGTGTGTGTGTGTGTGTGTGTGTGTGTGTGTGTGTGTGTGTGTGTGTGTGTGATCACGTGCACTTCATTCCCCCGGTGACTAATGCCTGAACCATGGGAGATTGAGTTTGATTGAGGAGCTTTATTGTGTGTGTGTGTGTGTGTGTGTGTGTGTGTGTGTGTGTGTGTGTGTGTGTGTGTGTGTGTGTGTGTGTGTGTGTGTGTGTGTGCGTGCGCGTGTGTCTAATGCGGCAGAAGTGAACAGGTTCCCATGAGGAGACGGGCACTGCAGAGACTGAGCCACATGTGTGTGTGTGTTCGGTCTGTAGCCTTTACAGTGGTGGAGGGGGGGGCTGTCCTTAGATGACACACCCAGGAGAGCTATTGGCGTACGTGGATGTGTTCTCACGTTCCCTGATTATGTTTCACGGGTAACAACTTCCTGTTCTGAATAGTGAAGTCTGTGTTTCACGTGTTAAAGCTGCATTCTCTCTCCTGACCACCAGGGGGCGACTCCTCTGGTTGTATAGAAGTCTATGCTTCATGTGTTAAAGCTGCATTCTCTCTACTGACCACCAGGGGGCGACTCCTCTGGTTGTATAGAAGTCTATATAAAATGACTCTCCTTCCCTCTTGATTTATGCACGTTCAAATAGAATCTGGGATCTATATAATAACAAACCGGCCACAGTTCTTGATGTTCACCATTGACTAAACATCTAAACCTAACTAGTAGTTTAGTTGTCTAAACCTGAGTAGATGCAGCATCAGTGTTTCCTCTGAAGCCTTGTGAATGTGGGACGGCAGAATGTCCTCACAAGTACGACATAACACAAGTGTGTGTGAGGGAGTGAGTCATGCTATAGGTTCAGCTGAGGAGATCCGTGGTCACATGACTGTGTTTAGACTGATCAAAAGAAGCCGCTTTGATGTTCAAACACACACACACACACACACACACACACACACACACACACAAGCAGCATGTGATATATTTTGTTTGTGTGTAAAATAATTGGCTCCCAAAAGAAAAGAGGGAAACAACTTGTGTGTTTGTGTTTCTCAGAAATAATTACCTCCATCGGCTGGCGGATAAAAACGTGCGTCTGGATTTCATGAACCCTTCAAAACTGGCAACCCGCCATCTGGTGCTGATTGCTTAGTGCTGATAAAGGACTCATCTCTGTACTGGTCTTGTTAGACCTTAGTGCTGATAAAGGACTCATCTCTGTACTGGTCTTGTTAGACCTTAGTGCTGATAAAGGACTCATCTCTGTACTGGTCTTGTTAGACCTTAGTGCTGATAAAGGACTCATCTCCGTACTGGTATTATTAGACCTTAGTGCTGATAAAGGACTCATCTCTGTACTGGTCTTGTTAGACCTTAGTGCTGATAAAGGACTCATCTCTGTACTGGTATTATTAGACCTTAGTGCTGCGTTCGACACCATTGATCATGACATCCTATTACAGAGACTGGATCAGTCGATTGGCATTTCAGGTACATTACATTACATTACATGTCATTTAGCTGACGCTTTTATCCAAAGCGACTTACAATAAGTGCATTAAACCATGAGTCCAAACTCAGAACAACAAGAATCAAGCAAGTACAATTTCTTCAATAAAGTCAAACTACAAAGTACTATCCGTAAGTGCCATTTAAGTGCTACTGAAGTGCTATCGGTAAGGGACATTTAAGTGCTACTACGGCATTTAAGTGCTACCTATTCAAGGTATAGTCGAAAAAGATGTGTTTTTAGTTTGCGCCGGAAGATGTAGAGACTTTCTGCTGTCCTGATGTCAATGGGGAGCTCGTTCCACCAATGAGGAGCCAGCACAGCAAACAGTCGTGATTTAGCTCGAAGTGAAGGAGCTACAAGCAGATTGGCAGAAGCCGAGCGAAGTGAACGGGCTGGGGTGTGAGGTTAGACCATGTCCTGGGTGTGAGGTTAGACCATGTCCTGGATGTAGACTGGACCCGATCTGTTCGCAGCACGGTACGCAAGTACCAATGTTTTGAAGCGGATGCGGGCGGCCACCGGTAACCAGTGAAGGTCGCGGAGGAGCGGAGGATTGTGGGTAAATTTCGGTCGGTTGAAGACCAGTCGAGCAGCTGCATTCTGGATGAGCTGTAGAGGTCGAATGGCATTAGCAGGAAGACCTGCCAAGAGGGAGTTGCAATAGTCCAGCCGTGAGATGACCAGAGCCTGGACCAGAACCTGTGCCGCCTTCTGAGTGAGAAGGGGTCGTATTCTCCTGATGTTGTACAGCATGTACCTACAGGAGCGTGTTATTGCGGTAATGTTGGCAGTCAGGGAGAGTTGACTGTCGAGCGTCACTCCGAGGTTCCTGGCAGTCGGAGTCGGAACCAGCACTGAGTTGTTGAAGTTAATAGATAGGTCGTGGGTGGGAGAGACTTTTCCTGGAAGGAGGAGAAGTTCAGTCTTGTCCGGGTTCATTTTCAGGTGGTGTGCGGACATCCACTGAGAGATGTCGGTCAGACAGGCAGAGATTCGTGCTGCTACCCGTGCTTCAGATTGGGGAGACGAGAGGATCAGTTGGGTGTCGTCAGCATAGCTGTGGTAGGTGAAGCCATGCGAGCGAATGACAGAGCCAAGAGAGTTGGTGTACAGAGAGAAGAGAAGAGGACCAAGGACTGAACCTTGAGGGACCCCGGTAGTCAGAGGACAAGGCTCAGACACAGATCCTCTCCAGGTTACCCGGTAAGAGCGGTCGGTGAGGAAGGATGAGAAGAGTGAGAGCAGAGCCTGAGATACCAGGTCCTGGAGGGAGGACAAGAGGATCTGGTGGTTCACTGTGTCAAAGGCTGTCAAGGATGTTGTACAGCATGTACCTACAGGAGCGTGTTATTGCGGTAATGTTGGCAGTCAGGGAGAGTTGACTGTCGAGCGTCACTCCGAGGTTCCTGGCAGTCGGAGTCGGAACCAGCAATGAGTTGTTGAAGTTAATAGATAGGTCGTGGGTGGGAGAGACTTTTCCTGGAAGGAGGAGAAGTTCAGTCTTGTCCGGGTTCATTTTCAGGTGGTGTGCGGACATCCACTGAGAGATGTCGGTCAGACAGGCAGAGATTCGTGCTGCTACCCGTGCTTCAGATTGGGGAGACGAGAGGATCAGTTGGGTGTCGTCAGCATAGCTGTGGTAGGTGAAGCCATGCGAGCGAATGACAGAGCCAAGAGAGTTGGTGTACAGAGAGAAGAGAAGAGGACCAAGGACTGAACCTTGAGGGACCCCGGTAGTCAGAGGACAAGGCTCAGACACAGATCCTCTCCAGGTTACCCGGTAAGAGCGGTCGGTGAGGAAGGATGAGAAGAGTGAGAGCAGAGCCTGAGATACCAGGTCCTGGAGGGAGGACAAGAGGATCTGGTGGTTCACTGTGTCAAAGGCAGCGGAAAGGTCTAGAAGGATGAGGACAGAGGAGAGAGAGGCTGCTCTAGCAGTGTGAAGCTGCTCAGAGACAGCAAGGAGGGCAGTCTCTGTTGAGTGGCCTGTCTTGAATCCAGACTGGTGGGGGTCTAGAAGGTTGTTACAGTGAAGAAAGGAGGAGACTTGGTTACCGCACTAAGTTGGTTTAAATCATATTTATCAGATCGATCTCAGTTTGTATTTGTAAACGATGAAGCCTCAATGACACCAACGTTAATCACGGAGTTCCACAAGGTTCTGTGCTTGGACCAATTTTATTTACCTTATATATGCTTCCTTTGGGCAATATTATCAGGAAACACTCCATCCTGTTTCAACTATCCTAACTAACTTGTCTCATGGGTCTTGACTCGAACTTGTCTCATGGGTCTTTTGACTCGTACTTGTCTCATGGGTCTTTTGACTCGTACTTGTCTCTTGACTCGTACTTGTCTTGTCTAATGGGTCTTTTGACTCAAACTTTTCTCATGGGTCTCTTGACTCGTACTTGTCTAATGGGTCTTTTGACTCGTACTTGTCTAATGGGTCTTTTGACTCGTACTTGTCTCATGGGTCTTTTGACTCGTACTTGTGTCATGGATCTCTTGACTCGTACTTGTCTTGTCTAATGGGTCTTTTGACTCGTACTTGTCTAATGGGTCTTTTGACTCGTACTTGTCTCATGGGTCTTTTGACTCGTACTTGTCTCATGGGTCTTTTGACTCGTACTTGTCTCATGGGTCTCTTGACTCGTACTTGTCTTGTCTAATGGGTCTTTTGACTCGTACTTGTCTAATGGGTCTTTTGACTCGTACTTGTCTAATGGGTCTTTTGACTCGTACTTGTCTAATGGGTCTTTTGACTCGTACTTGTCTCATGGGTCTTTTGACTCGTACTTGTCTCATGGGTCTTTTGACTCGTACTTGTCTAATGGGTCTTTTGACTCGTACTTGTCTCATGGGTCTTTTGACTCGTACTTGTCTCATGGGTCTTTTGACTCGTACTTGTCTAATGGGTCTTTTGACTTGTACTTGTCTCATGGGTCTTTTGACTCGTACTTGTCTAATGGGTCTTTTGACTCGTACTTGTCTAATGGGTCTTTTGACTCGTACTTGTCTAATGGGTCTTTTGACTCAAACTTCTCTCATGGGTCTTTTGACTCGAACTTGTCTCATGGGTCTTTTGACTCAAACTTGTCTCATGGGTCTTTTGACTCGAACTTGTCTCATGGGTCTTTTGACTCGTACTTGTCTAATGGGTCTTTTGACTCGTACTTGTCTCATGGGTCTTTTGACTCGTACTTGTCTAATGGGTCTTTTGACTCGTACTTGTCTAATGGGTCTTTTGACTCAAACTTGTCTCATGGGTCTTTTGACTCAAACTTGTCTCATGGGTCTTGACTCATACTTGTCTCATGG
Source organism: Cyclopterus lumpus (assembly GCF_009769545.1). NCBI lineage: Eukaryota > Metazoa > Chordata > Actinopteri > Perciformes > Cyclopteridae > Cyclopterus > Cyclopterus lumpus. Next base: position 830,682 of record NC_046985.1, on the reverse strand, counting down.
GTCTTGACTCATACTTGTCTCATGGGTCTTTTGACTCGTACTTGTCTCATGGGTCTCTTGACTCATACTTGTCTCATGGGTCTCTTGACTCATACTTGTCTCATGGGTCTTTTGACTCGTACTTGTCTTGTCTCATGGGTCTTTTGACTCGTACTTGTCTCATGGGTCTTTTGACTCAAACTTGTCTCATGGATCTTTTGACTCGAACTTGTCTAATGGGTCTTTTGACTCTAACTTGTCTAATGGGTCTTTTAACTCTTACTTGTCTAATGGGTCTTTTGACTCAAACTTGTCTCATGGGTCTTTTGACTCAAACTTGTCTCATGGGTCTTTTGACTCAAACTTGTCTCATGGGTCTCTTGACTCGTACTTGTCTCATGGGTCTCTTGACTCGTACTTGTCTTGTCTAATGGGTCTTTTGACTCGTACTTGTCTCATGGGTCTCTTGACTCGTACTTGTCTTGTCTAATGGGTCTTTTGACTCGAACTTGTCTCATGGGTCTTTTGACTCAAACTTGTCTCATGGGTCTTGACTCGTACTTGTCTCATGGGTCTTTTGACTCGTACTTGTCTCATGGGTCTTTTGACTCGTACTTGTCTTGTCTCATGGGTCTCTTGACTCATGCTTGTCTCATGGGTCTCTTGACTCGTACTTGTCTCATGGGTCTCTTGACTCGTACTTGTCTCATGGGTCTTTTGACTCATACTTGTCTTGTTTAATGGGTCTCTTGACTCCTACTTGTCTCATGGGTCTCTTGACTCGTACTTGTCTTGTCTCATGGGTCTCTTGACTCGTACTTGTCTTGTCTCATGGGTCTCTTGACTCGTACTTGTCTCATGGGTCTCTTGACTCAAACTTGTCTCATGGGTCTCTTGACTCGTACTTGTCTTGTCTCATGGGTCTCTTGACTCGTACTTGTCTTGTCTCATGGGTCTCTTGACTCAAACTTGTCTCATGGGTCTCTTGACTCGTACTTGTCTTGTTTCATGGGTCTCTTGACTCGTACTTGTCTTGTTTCATGGGTCTCTTGACTCGTACTTGTCTTGTTTCATGGGTCTCTTTACTCGTACTTGTCTCATGGGTCTCTTGACTCGTACTTGTCTTGTTTCATGGGTCTCTTTACTCGTACTTGTCTTGTTTCATGGGTCTCTTGACTCGTACTTGTCTTGTTTCATGGGTCTCTTGACTCGTACTTGTCTTGTTTCATGGGTCTCTTGACTCGTACTTGTCTTGTTTCATGGGTCTCTTGACTCGTACTTGTCTTGTTTCATGGGTCTCTTGACTCGTACTTGTCTTGTCTCATGGGTCTCTTGACTCGTACTTGTCTTGTTTCATGGGTCTCTTGACTCGTACTTGTTTTGTCTCATGGGTCTCTTGACTCAAACTTGTCTCATGGGTCTCTTGACTCAAACTTGTCTTGTTTCATGGGTCTCTTGGCTCATACTTGTCTTGTCTCATGGGTCTCTCGACTCAAACTTGTCTCATGGGTCTCTTGACTCAAACTTGTCTGGTTTCATGGGTCTCTTGGCTCATACTTGTCTTGTCTCATGGGTCTCTCGACTCAAACTTGTCTCATGGGTCTCTTGACTCAAACTTGTCTTGTTTCATGGGTCTCTTGGCTCATACTTGTCTTGTCTCATGGGTCTCTTGACTCAAACTTGTCTCATGGGTCTCTTGACTCAAACTTGTCTCTTGACTCAAACTTGTCTCATGGGTCTCTTGACTCATACTTGTCTTGTCTCATGGGTCTCTTGACTCAAACTTGTCTCATGGGTCTCTTGACTCAAACTTGTCTCTTGACTCAAACTTGTCTCATGGGTCTCTTGACTCAAACTTGTCTCATGGGTCTCTTGACTCGTACTTGTCTTGTTTCATGGGTCTCTTGACTCGTACTTGTCTTGTTTCATGGGTCTCTTTACTCGTACTTGTCTCATGGGTCTCTTGACTCGTACTTGTCTTGTTTCATGGGTCTCTTTACTCGTACTTGTCTTGTTTCATGGGTCTCTTGACTCGTACTTGTCTTGTTTCATGGGTCTCTTGACTCATACTTGTCTTGTTTCATGGGTCTCTTGACTCGTACTTGTCTTGTTTCATGGGTCTCTTGACTCGTACTTGTCTTGTTTCATGGGTCTCTTGACTCGTACTTGTCTTGTCTCATGGGTCTCTTGACTCGTACTTGTCTTGTTTCATGGGTCTCTTGACTCGTACTTGTCTTGTCTCATGGGTCTCTTGACTCGTACTTGTCTTGTTTCATGGGTCTCTTGACTCAAACTTGTCTTGTTTCATGGGTCTCTTGACTCGTACTTGTCTTGTTTCATGGGTCTCTTGACTCGTACTTGTCTTGTTTCATGGGTCTCTTGACTCGTACTTGTCTTGTTTCATGGGTCTCTTGACTCGTACTTGTCTTGTTTCATGGGTCTCTTGACTCGTACTTGTCTTGTCTCATGGGTCTCTTGACTCGTACTTGTCTTGTCTCATGGGTCTCTTGACTCGTACTTGTCTTGTCTCATGGGTCTCTTGACTCGTACTTGTCTTGTCTCATGGGTCTCTTGACTCGTACTTGTCTTGTCTCATGGGTCTCTTGACTCGTACTTGTCTTGTCTCATGGGTCTCTTGACTCGTACTTGTCTTGTTTCATGGGTCTCTTGACTCGTACTTGTCTTGTTTCATGGGTCTCTTGACTCGTACTTGTCTTGTTTCATGGGTCTCTTGACTCGTACTTGTCTTGTTTCATGGGTCTCTTGACTCGTACTTGTCTTGTCTCATGGGTCTCTTGACTCGTACTTGTCTTGTTTCATGGGTCTCTTGATTCGTACTTGTCTTGTCTCATGGGTCTCTTGACTCAAACTTGTCTCATGGGTCTCTTGACTCAAACTTGTCTTGTTTCATGGGTCTCTTGGCTCATACTTGTCTTGTCTCATGGGTCTCTTGACTCAAACTTGTCTCATGGGTCTCTTGGCTCATACTTGTCTTGTCTCATGGGTCTCTTGACTCAAACTTGTCTCATGGGTCTCTTGACTCAAACTTGTCTCTTGACTCAAACTTGTCTCATGGGTCTCTTGACTCGTACTTGTCTTGTTTCATGGGTCTCTTGACTCGTACTTGTCTTGTTTCATGGGTCTCTTGACTCATACTTGTCTTGTCTCATGGGTCTCTTGACTCAAACTTGTCTCATGGGTCTCTTGACTCGTACTTGTCTTGTTTCATGGGTCTCTTGACTCGTACTTGTCTTGTTTCATGGGTCTCTTGACTCATACTTGTCTTGTCTCATGGGTCTCTTGACTCAAACTTGTCTCATGGGTCTCTTGACTCGTACTTGTCTTGTTTCATGGGTCTCTTGACTCAAACTTGTCTTGTTTCATGGGTCTCTTGACTCATACTTGTCTTGTCTCATGGGTCTCTTGACTCAAACTTGTCTCATGGGTCTCTTGACTCATACTTGTCTTGTCTCATGGGTCTCTTGACTCAAACTTGTCTCATGGGTCTCTTGACTCATACTTGTCTTGTCTCATGGGTCTCTTGACTCAAACTTGTGTCATGGGTCTCTTGACTCAAACTTGTCTTGTTTCATGGGTCTCTTGGCTCATACTTGTCTTGTTTCATGGGTCTCTTGACTCGTACTTGTCTTGTCTGCAGTCTGTCCTTCAGCCGTCTGCTGTGTTTGTCCTGGAGTCCATTAGACCTCAGCTGAATGAGAGGGCCATTCTGGATGCCTAGCAACAACCACTTGCTGCCTTCTCCCCCTGAGTCTGACACACACGCACACACACACACACAAACACACACACACACACACACACACACGCGCTTGAACTCCGTCCACAGAGGCAGTCATGCCACACCAGCCTGCAGCCTTTAGAGTCCACTGTTAATTTGGTCGATTAGGAGTCAGCAAATTCTGTCAATTAAACCCTGCGTTCATTTGTCCAATTAAGTCTTATGCTAATTAATCATCTTGGGTTGGGGGCAGGGTTAGTTAAAAACACTCACATTAACTCACATACAGACACACAAAAAAAGGAAAGGGGGAATCTTCCAAAACATAATTATGTTAATTGAAACAGCTCGTTAAGGAATTAACTAATTACTGTAGAGTTAAGAGAGCTAGACTGACACCCTGTGTGTGTTAAATCACTGGCGCAGCCTTCAAGGCTCGTTGCTGCTGATAGGTTCTTCTGGTTGGTCCTGAAGGTGGAGGAACCTCTCAGGAGTCACTGAGAGGTTCAAATATACATCGATACTCTCGGAGCTGCTGTCGGTCTTTTGATCAACTTCAGTCTACAGGCCTTCATTAATGATGATGAGAACTTCTGAAAGAGAAAATGTGACTTTAGTTTTGTAAAAGATTTCTTTCTGCAGTTCAAATGAACTCGACTTCTTGAAGCAGCTTTCACTTCCTGCGTCACTCCTGAGACTGAAACTCTCCTTCTCTCCTCTCCTTCTCTCCTCTCCTCTACTCCTCTCCTCCTCTCCTCGTTTCTGTTTCCGGTTGTGAGTGTGCGTGGTGAGCGTGTGGCAGGTGGAGGTGAGTTCTGGCTTGGAGTTTGGATCATTGTTTGTCACTGCTTTGGTTCCTCTGTTCCTCTTTACGCACATGACCAGGTAAGAGAGAGAGAGAGCTTTCCTGGTGTGTTGGGTGTGTTTGGGGCGTCCTCGGAGACGTCGATCCATCAGGGAGTCCGGCTGGTTCCCCCTGACGGCAGCGTGTCTGTGGAGGAGGTGCTGCTGGCGGTAGGAGAGCAGGTGGGACACGACCATCTCTCCTTCGCCTCCAGGATGAATAAGGAGGTGGTCGTGTTCGTGAGCAGCGAGGCACGTGTGGTTAAACTAGTGGAGAGTGGCGTGTTCATCAGAGACCTGTTCGTGCAGGTGTCTCCGCTGTCAACGCCCTCAAGGCGCATCACCGAGTCCGGTGTTCCTCCTTTTATTCCTAACGACGTACTGGAGAAAGAGCAGAAGCTCTGTCCTGCAGGCCTGGCAAGTGTTTAACTTCTCACGTGAACCCAACGAGGCTCCAGGCGTGTGCTGGAGGAACCTCTGTTTTTCAACAGGTTCATTAGGACTCAAACGCTGCAGTCTGCCAGCCTACGGACGCGGCTAAGAGAAGTCGGCTGCACCAAACTGGGACATTTGGTGAGGATGTCATCAACGGCATCAGCCGTGGTCGCCTTCAACATCGCGTCTGTCAGGTTGACTGACAGGATAGTGAAGGAGGTCTGAGCTGAGAGCAGTTGTAGGACGCCATGCTCTGTCTGGCCGGTGGGATGAAGAAAGTGAGTACACCCCCCCCCACTCTGCTCATCGCCCCGGTGGTGGGGGACTGGCAGGAGGGAGGAAATCAGCTGCTGACTTTCACAACCCCTCACCTGGACAGTTTTCAGGCAGCGGGGAAAAAGGCAATTTACGAAATCTGCGTAAAAGTTGTGAACCTGCGCTCTCTGGCGGGGTTGAAGGAGTCGAGTTGGACCGAGTCCTTTGGCCCAGGTTTTTCCCCGAGGGGCAGCTGGAGGTGTTTGTACAAAATGCCCGTTGAGAAGCGGACAGCAGACCTCCAATGGAGGGTTGTACACGGGGCAGTAGCCACAAATAGATACCGGGCACACCTGGACCCTCTCATTGGGGAGGAATGCTGTTTCTGACCCTGGAGCACTTGTTTGCTCGGTGTCCTCGGCTCTCAGCAC
>NC_046985.1:785000-812500 GCF_009769545.1 Cyclopterus lumpus | reverse complement strand
TTTAACATGTAACAGATGGAACTTATTTAACATATGGAACATATTTAACATGTAACAGATGTACTTATTTAACATATGGAACTTATTTAACATATGGAACTTATTTAACATGTAACAGATGTGCTTATTTAACATATGGAACATATGGAACTTATTTAACGTATGGAACTTATTTAACATGTAACATATGGAACTTATTTAACATATGGAACTTATTTAACGTATGGAACTTATTTAACATGTAACATATGGAACTTATTTAACATATGGAACATATGGAACTTATTTAACGTATGGAACTTATTTAACATGTAACATATGGAACTTATTTAACATATGGAACGTATGGAACTTATTTAACGTATGGAACTTATTTAACATGTAACATATGGAACTTATTTAACATATGGAACGTATGGAACTTATTTAACATGTAACAGATGTACTTATTTAACATATGGAACATATTTAACATGTAACATATGGAACATATTTAACATATGGAACTTATTTAACATGTAACAGATGTACTTATTTAACATATGGAACATATTTAACATGTAACAGATGGAACTTATTTAACATATGGAACGTATGGAACTTATTTAACATATGGAACTTATTTAACATGTAACAGATGTACTTATTTAACATATGGAACATATTTAACATGTAACAGATGTACTTATTTAACATATGGAACATATTTAACATGTAACAGATGGAACTTATTTAACATATGGAACGTATGGAACTTATTTAACATATGGAACTTATTTAACATGTAACAGATGTACTTATTTAACATATGGAATGTATGGAACTTATTTAACATATGTAACTTATTTAACATGTAACAGATGTGCTTATTTAACATATGGAACGTATGGAACTTATTTAACGTATGGAACTTATTTAACATGTAACATATGGAACTTATTTAACATATGGAACGTATGGAACTTATTTAACATGTAACAGATGGAACTTATTTAACATATGGAACTTATTTAACATGTAACAGATGTACTTATTTAACATATGGAACGTATGGAACTTATTTAACATATGGAACTTATTTAACATGTAACAGATGTACTTATTTAACATGTAACAGATGGAACTTATTTAACATATGGAACATATTTAACATGTAACAGATGTACTTATTTAACGTATGGAACTTATTTAACATGTAACAGATGGAACTTATTTAACATATGGAACGTATGGAACTTATTTAACGTATGGAACTTATTTAACATGTAACAGATGGAACTTATTTAACATATGGAACTTATTTAACATGTAACAGATGTACTTATTTAACATATGGAACGTATGGAACTTATTTAACATATGGAACTTATTTAACATGTAACAGATGTACTTATTTAACATGTAACAGATGGAACTTATTTAACATATGGAACATATTTAACATGTAACAGATGTACTTATTTAACGTATGGAACTTATTTAACATGTAACAGATGGAACTTATTTAACATATGGAACGTATGGAACTTATTTAACATGTAACAGATGTACTTATTTAACATATGGAACTTATTTAACATGTAACAGATGGAACTTATTTAACATGTAACAGATGGAACTTATTTAACATATGAAACATATTTAACATGTAACAGATGTACTTATTTAACGTATGGAACTTATTTAACATGTAACAGATGGAACTTATTTAACATATGGAACGTATTTAACATGTAACAGATGTAACTTATTTAACAGATGGAACTTATTTAACATATGGAACTTATTTAAGTATGGAACTTATTTAACATGTAACAGATGGAACTTATTTAACGTATGGAACTTATTTAACATGTAACAGATGGAACTTATTTAACATATGGAACTTATTTAACATGTAACAGATGGAACTTATTTAACATATGGAACTTATTTAACATGTAACAGATGTAACTTATTTAACAGATGGAACTTATTTAACATGTAACAGATGGAACTTATTTAACATATGGAACGTATGGAACTTATTTAACGTATGGAACTTATTTAACATGTAACAGATGGAACTTATTTAACAAATGGAACGTATGGAACTTATTTAACATATGGAACGTATTTAACGTATGGAACTTATTTAACGTATGGAACTTATTTAACATGTAACAGATGTAACTTATTTAACATGTAACAGATGTAACTTATTTAACAGATGGAACTTATTTAACATGTAACAGATGGAACTTATTTAACATATGGAACGTATGGAACTTATTTAATGTATGGAACTTATTTAACGTATGGAAGTTATTTAACATGTAACATATGGAACTTATTTAACATATGGAACTTATTTAACATGTAACAGATGGAACTTATTTAACATATGGAACGTATTTAACATGTAACAGATGTAACGTATTTAACATATGGAACTTATTTAACATATGGAACTTATTTAACATATGGAACGTATTTAACATGTAACAGATGGAACTTATTTAACAGATGTAACTTATTTAACATATGGAACTTATTTAACATGTGTAACTTATTTAACATATGGAACTTATTTAACATATGGAACTTATTTAACATGTGTAACTTATTTAACATATGGAACTTATTTAACATATGGAACTTATTTAACATGTGTAACTTATTTAACATATGGAACGTATGGAACTTGTTTAACATGTAACAGATGGAACTTATTTAACATATGTAACTTATTTAACATGTAACAGATGTACTTATTTAACATATGGAACATATTTAACATGTAACAGATGTACTTATTTAACATATGGAACGTATGGAACTTATTTAACATATGGAACTTATTTAACATGTAACAGATGTACTTATTTAACATATGGAACATATTTAACATGTAACAGATGGAACTTATTTAACATATGTAACTTATTTAACATATGGAACTTATTTAACAGATGGAACTTATTTAACATGTAACATATGTAACTTATTTAACATATGGAACTTGTTTAACATGTAACAGATGTACTTATTTAACATATGGAACTTATTTAACATGTAACAGATGGAACTTATTTAACATGTAACAGATGGAACTTATTTAACATATTTAACATGTAACAGATGTACTTATTTAACGTATGGAACTTATTTAACATGTAACAGATGTACTTATTTAACGTATGGAACTTATTTAACATGTAACAGATGGAACTTATTTAACATATGGAACGTATTTAACATGTAACAGATGTAACTTATTTAACAGATGGAACTTATTTAACATATGGAACTTATTTAAGTATGGAACTTATTTAACATGTAACAGATGGAACTTATTTAACGTATGGAACTTATTTAACATGTAACAGATGGAACTTATTTAACATGTAACAGATGTAACTTATTTAACAGATGGAACTTATTTAACATGTAACAGATGGAACTTATTTAACATATGGAACGTATGGAACTTATTTAATGTATGGAACTTATTTAACGTATGGAAGTTATTTAACATGTAACATATGGAACTTATTTAACATATGGAACTTATTTAACATGTAACAGATGGAACTTATTTAACATATGGAACGTATTTAACATGTAACAGATGTAACGTATTTAACATATGGAACTTATTTAACATATGGAACTTATTTAACATATGGAACGTATTTAACATGTAACAGATGGAACTTATTTAACAGATGTAACTTATTTAACATATGGAACTTATTTAACATGTGTAACTTATTTAACATATGGAACTTATTTAACATATGGAACTTATTTAACATGTGTAACTTATTTAACATATGGAACTTATTTAACATATGGAACTTATTTAACATGTGTAACTTATTTAACATATGGAACGTATGGAACTTGTTTAACATGTAACAGATGGAACTTATTTAACATATGTAACTTATTTAACATGTAACAGATGTACTTATTTAACATATGGAACGTATGGAACTTATTTAACATATGGAACTTATTTAACATGTAACAGATGTACTTATTTAACATATGGAACATATTTAACATGTAACAGATGGAACTTATTTAACATATGTAACTTATTTAACATATGGAACTTATTTAACAGATGGAACTTATTTAACATGTAACATATGTAACTTATTTAACATGTAACAGATGTACTTATTTAACATATGGAACTTATTTAACATGTAACAGATGGAACTTATTTAACATGTAACAGATGGAACTTATTTAACATATTTAACATGTAACAGATGTACTTATTTAACGTATGGAACTTATTTAACATGTAACAGATGTACTTATTTAACGTATGGAACTTATTTAACATGTAACAGATGGAACTTATTTAACATATGGAACGTATTTAACATGTAACAGATGTAACTTATTTAACAGATGGAACTTATTTAACATATGGAACTTATTTAAGTATGGAACTTATTTAACATGTAACAGATGGAACTTATTTAACGTATGGAACTTATTTAACATGTAACAGATGGAACTTATTTAACATATGGAACTTATTTAACATGTAACAGATGGAACTTATTTAACATATGGAACTTATTTAACATGTAACAGATGTAACTTATTTAACAGATGGAACTTATTTAACATGTAACAAATGGAACTTATTTAACATATGGAACGTATGGAACTTATTTAACGTATGGAACTTATTTAACGTATGGAACTTATTTAACATGTAACAGATGGAACTTATTTAACAGATGGAACGTATGGAACTTATTTAACATATGGAACGTATGGAACTTATTTAACATATGGAACTTATTTAACGTATGGAACTTATTTAACGTATGGAACTTATTTAACGTATGGAACTTATTTAACATGTAACAGATGTAACTTATTTAACATGTAACAGATGTAACTTATTTAACAGATGGAACTTATTTAACATGTAACAGATGGAACTTATTTAACATATGGAACGTATGGAACTTATTTAATGTATGGAACTTATTTAACGTATGGAAGTTATTTAACATGTAACATATGGAACTTATTTAACATATGGAACTTATTTAACATGTAACATATGGAACTTATTTAACATATGGAACGTATTTAACATGTAACAGATGGAACTTATTTAACATATGGAACGTATTTAACATGTAACAGATGGAACTTATTTAACATATGGAACTTATTTAACATATGGAACTTATTTAACATATGGAACTTATTTAACATATGGAACGTATTTAACATGTAACAGATGGAACTTATTTAACATATGTAACTTATTTAACATATGGAACTTATTTAACATGTGTAACTTATTTAACATATGGAACTTATTTAACATATGGAAATTATTTAACATGTGTAACTTATTTAACATATGGAACTTATTTATCATATGGAACTTATTTAACATGTGTAACTTATTTAACATGTAACAGATGGAATTTATTTAACATATGGAACGTATGGAACTTGTTTAACATGTAACAGATGGAACTTATTTAACATATGTAACTTATTTAACATGTAACAGATGTACTTATTTAACATATGGAACGTATGGAACTTATTTAACATATGGAACTTATTTAACATGTAACAGATGTACTTATTTAACAGATGTAACTTATTTAACATGTAACAGATGTAACTTATTTAGCATATGTAACTTATTTAACATGTGTAACTTATTTAACATGTGTAACTTATTTAACATCTGTATCCATTCAGTGTGTGTTTTAACTGCCAGACATCTTTGTGCATGTGATGATGTCAGTGATCAAAGCTCCGCCCCCCGGCGTGTTGAATGTGATGGTTTACTGCCTGCTGCCCTTCATCATGCTGTCTGTCGTCCTGCTCACCGCCGTCTGGATGTACCGGCACCGGAAACCTCCGTACGGACACGTGGACCTGGCAGAGGTACACACACACACACACAGGCACATATACACACGTACATGCACACAAAGACACACACACACACAGGCACATATACACACGTACATGCACACAAAGACACACACACACACACACACAGGCACATATACACATGTACATGCACACAAAGACACACACACACACAGGCACATATACACATGTACATGCACACAAAGACACACACACACACAGGCACATATACACACGTACATGCACACAAAGACACACACACACACAGGCACATATACACATGTACATGCACACAAAGACACACACACACAGGCACATATACACACGTACATGCACACAAAGACACACACACACTGGCACATATACACACGTACATGCACACAAAGACACACAAAGACACACACACACACAGGCACATATACACACGTACATGCACACAAAGACACACACATACACACACGCACACAAACAGGCACATATACACACGTACATGCACACAAAGACACACAAAGACACACACACACACAGGCACATATACACACGTACATGCACACAAAGACACACACATACACACACGCACACAAACAGGCACATATACACACATACATGCACACAAAGAAACACACAAACACACGCACACACACGCACACACAAACACTTGTATATCAACATACACACAGTGAGAACATGAACCGCAGCTCCCTCTGGTGGCGATGTGTTGGAACTGCAGCTTTTTGTGCCCTGACTAAAAACAATATCTTAGTGAAATTATTATTATTTTCAGCAGCGATACATTTGAGGTATTCTGGTATTTGTATTTATTTTCAGCACATTGCTTTTTACTTTTTAAATTAGTCAAAGATTTGAATGAAAGTATTGTTTGACCCTAACAGAGAATTAATTATTTTAAAGAATAATAATATTTTTTTTCTTCTTTTGTTTTGTTATTGATTAAGAAGGTAAAACTGTCAACATGTAAACTGTCAACACGTGTTTTCAACCAGGGCCCTATAACTCGTACGTGGTTCAACTAAGTCAATCAAATGTCCTATAAGCTTAAATTAACCCGATGATTGAAATCAGGTTATCCCGGTCTACTCAGGATAGTTGAACCAGACTTCAGTAATCAGGATAGTTGAACCAGACTCCAGTAATCAGGATAGTTGAACCAGACTTCAGTAATCAGGATAGTTGAACCAGACTTCAGTAATCAGGATAGTTGAACCAGACTTCAGTAATCAGGATAGTTGAACCAGACTCCAGTAATCAGGATAGTTGAACCAGACTTCAGTAATCAGGATAGTTGAACCAGACTTCAGTACTCAGGATAGTTGAACCAGACTCCAGTAATCAGGATAGTTGAACCAGACTTCAGTAATCCGGATAGTTGAACCAGACTTCAGTAATCAGGATAGTTGAACCAGACTTCAGTAATCAGGATAGTTGAACCAGACTTCAGTAATCAGGATAGTCGATCCAGACGTCAGTAATCAGGATAGTTGAACCAGACTTCAGTAATCAGGATAGTTGAACCAGACTTCAGTAATCAGGATAGTTGAACCAGACTTCAGTAATCAGGATAGTTGAACCAGACTTCAGTAATCAGGATAGTCGATCCAGACTTCAGTAATCAGGATAGTTGAACCAGACTCCAGTAATCAGGATAGTTGAACCAGACTTCAGTAATCAGGATAGTTGAACCAGACTTCAGTAATCAGGATAGTTGAACCAGACTTCAGTAATCAGGATAGTTGAACCAGACGTCAGTAATCAGGATAGTTGAACCAGACTCCAGTAATCAGGATAGTTGAACCAGACTTCAGTAATCAGGATAGTTGAACCAGACTTCAGTAATCAGGATAGTTGAACCAGACTTCAGTAATCAGAATAGTTGAACCAGACTTCAGTAATCAGGATAGTTGAACCAGACTTCAGTAATCAGGATAGTTGAACCAGACTTCAGTAATCAGGAAGTATGAGGAACAGGATCCTTGTGTCATATTCAATACTAATAATATACTAGCAATAAAAATAAAAAATTCTCTGTGTAATATCTTTGTAGAATGTTGACCAATCGTTTTATTATCTAAAAAAATACTATATATATAAATAATAATAAACAATATTCAGTACTTTTCTGAACAATGTCACAAAGTCCAAAATAAAAACTATTTGAATAAAATGTTGAGATTCATACTTTTCTCCATAAATTCAACTTTTCAATGTGTTTTCCTTGATGGAGCAGAATCACATTGATGTTGATCAAACCCGGCTGTGTGATCTGGTTCCTGCAGGACCCGGGTCCCACGGCGCCCCCCCTCCTGCGCCTCCAGCCCCTGCAGCTGCTGGAGGTGAAGGCCAGAGGTCGCTTCGGCTGCGTCTGGAAGGCCCAGATGAGGAGCGAGCACGTGGCCGTCAAGATCTTCCCTGTCCAGGTCCAGACCCAGACCCAGACCCAGACCCAGACCCAGACCCAGACCCTCTGTGAGTGCTTTTAAAGTCTGGAAACCGTCTCTCAACTCCTCCTCCTCCTCCTCTTCTTTCTCTTCCTCCTCTTCCTACCTCCTCCTCCTCCTTCTCTTCCCCATCCTCCTCCTCTTCCTCCTCTTCCTACCTCCTCCTCCTCCTTCTCTTCCCCATCGTCCTCCTCTTCCTTCCTCCTCCTCCTCCTCCTTCTCTTCCCCATCCTCCTCCTCCTCCTCCTCCTGCTCCTCCCTCTTCTTCCTCTTCCTACCTCCTCCTCCTCCTTCTCTTCCCCCTCCTCCTCCTCTTCCTCCTCTTCCTACCTCCTCCTTCTCTTCCCCATCGTCCTCCTCTTCCTCCTCTTCCTCCTCTTCCTTCCTCCTCCTCCTCCTCCTCCTCCTCCTCCTCACAGAACAAGGAGTCGTGGGAGAACGAGACCGACATCTTCATCACACCGGGGATGAAGCACGAGAACATCTTGAGGTTCATCGCTGCAGAGAAACGAGGGAGTCACCTGGAGGCCGAACTGTGGCTCATCACCGAGTTCCACGAGAGGGTGAGGAGGAGGACAAGGGAGGAGGGAGGGAGGAAGAGGAGGAAGAGGAGTGAGAGGACAAGGGAAGAGGAGGAGGAGGAGGGAGAGGACAAGGGAAGAGGGAGGGAGGAAGAGGAGGAAGAGGAGGGAGAGGATAAGGGAAGAGGAGGAGGAGGAGGGAGAGGACAAGGGAAGAGGAGGAAGAGGAGGAGGAAGAGGACAAGGGAAGAGGGAGGGAGGAAGAGGAGGAAGAGGAGGGAGAGGACAAGGGAAGAGGAGGAGGAGGAGGGAGAGGACAAGGGAAGAGGACAAGGGAAGAGGACAAGGGAAGAGGAGGAGGGAGAGGGAGGGAGGAAGAGGAGGAGGAGGAGTGAGAGGACAAGGGAAGAGGAGGAAGAGGAGGAGGAGGGAGAGGACAAGGGAAGAGGAGGAGGAGGAGGAGGAGGAGGAGGAGGAGGAGGAGGAGGAGGGAGAGGACAAGGGAAGAGGAGGAAGAGAAGGGTGAGGAGGAGGACAAGGGAGGAGGGAGGGAGGAAGAGGAGGAAGAGGAGGGAGAGGACAAGGGAAGAGGAGGAGGAGGAGGGAGAGGACAAGGGAAGAGGACAAGGGAAGAGGACAAGGGAAGAGGAGGAGGGAGAGGGAGGGAGGAAGAGGAGGAGGAGGAGTGAGAGGACAAGGGAAGAGGAGGAAGAGGAGGAGGGAGAGGACAATGGAAGAGGAGGAGGAGGAGGGAGAGGACAAGGGAAGAGGAGGAGGAGGAGGAGGGAGAGGACAAGGGAAGAGGAGGAAGAGAAGGAGGAGGGAGAGGACAAGGGAAGAGGAGGAAGAGAAGGAGGAGGGAGAGGACAAGGGAAGAGGAGGAAGAGAAGGAGGAGGAAGGAGGGAGGGAGGAAGGAAGGAAGAGGAGGAAGAGGAGGACGAGGAGGGAGGGAGGAAGAGGAGGAGGGAGGGAGGGAGGGAGGAAGGAAGAGGGAGAAGAGGAGGAGGAGGAGAGAGGAAGAGGAGGAGGAGGAAGAGGAGGAGGGGGAGAGAGGAAGAGGAGGAGGAGGAGGAGGAAGGAAGAGGAGGAAGAGGAGGAGGAGGGGGAGAGAGGAAGAGGAGGAGTAAGAGGAGGAGGAGGGAGGGACCAACAGAAATATCTGGAACATAAATCCGTCTTTGAGGATCTGCGTCGATGTGGTTTTGAATGAAGACCTCTTGCTGGTCTCTGCTGGTCTCTGCTGGTCTCTGCAGGGTTCTCTGTCAGACTTCCTGAAGGGGAACATCGTCAGCTGGTCCGAGTTGTGTCACATCGGCGAGTCGATGGCGTGCGGCCTGGCGTACCTTCACGAGGACATCCCCCTCCTCAAAGGAGAGGGCGCCAAACCAGCCATCGCCCACAGGTCAGTTATTATTATTTTTATTATTATTAGTTCACATTCACAGCCTCGGTCATATGACCTTTGACCCCCGGTGTCTGGTGCCTCTCAGGGACTTCAAGAGTAAGAACGTCATGCTGCGTTCGGACCTCTCCGCCGTGATAGGAGACTTCGGCCTCGCCGTTCGCTTCGCGCCGGGAGAACCGCCGGGAGAGACCCACGGACAGGTGAGCTGCTGCACGCCACGAGTCACGAGCAACGAGTCACGAGTCACGAGTCACGAGCAACGAGTCACGAGTCACGAGTCACGAGCAACGAGTCACGAGTCACGAGTCACGAGCAACGAGTCACGAGTCACGAGTCACGAGTCACGAGCCACGAGTCACGAGTCACGAGCCACGAGTCACAAGCCACTAGTCACGAGCAACGAGTCACGAGTCACGAGTCACGAGCAACGAGTCACGAGCCACGAGTCACGAGCCACGAGTCACAAGCCACTAGTCACGAGCAACGAGTAACGAGTAACGAGTCACGAGTCACAAGCCACTAGTCACGAGTCACAAGCCACGAGTCACGAGTCACGAGTCACAAGCCACTAGTCACGAGCAACGAGTAACGAGTCACGAGTCACAAGCCACTAGTCACGAGCAACGAGCAACGAGTCACGAGTCACAAGCCACTAGTCACGAGTCACAAGCCACTAGTCACGAGCAACGAGCAACGAGTCACGAGTCACAAGCCACTAGTCACGAGCAACGAGCAACGAGCAACGAGTCACGAGTCACAAGCCACTAGTCACGAGTCACGAGTAACGAGTCACGAGCCACGAGTCACAAGCCACTAGTCACGAGCAACGAGCAACGAGTCACGAGTCACAAGCCACTAGTCACGAGTCACGAGTAACGAGTCACGAGCCACGAGTCACAAGCCACTAGTCACGAGCAACGAGCAACGAGTCACGAGTCACAAGCCACTAGTCACGAGCAACGAGCAACGAGTCACGAGTCACAAGCCACTAGTCACGAGCAACGAGCAACGAGTCACGAGTCACAAGCCACTAGTCACGAGCAACGAGCAACGAGTCACGAGTCACAAGCCACTAGTCACGAGCAACGAGCAACGAGCCACGAGCCACGAGTCACAAGCCACTAGTCACGAGCAACGAGCAACGAGCCACGAGTCACAAGCCACTAGTCACGAGCAACGAGCAACGAGTCACGAGTCACAAGCCACTAGTCACGAGCAACGAGCAACGAGCCACGAGTCACGAGTCACAAGCCACTAGTCACGAGCAACGAGCAACGAGCCACGAGTCACAAGCCACTAGTCACGAGCAACGAGCAACGAGTCACGAGTCACAAGCCACTAGTCACGAGTCACGAGTAACGAGCCACGAGCCACGAGTCACAAGCCATCAGCCACGAGCAACGAGTAACAAGTCACGAGCAACGAGTCACAAGCCACTAGTCACGAGCAACGAGTAACGAGTCACGAGCCACGAGTCACGAGCCACGAGTCACGAGTCACAAGCCATCAGCCACGAGCGACGAGTAACGAGCCACGAGTCACAAGCCACTAGTCACGAGCAACGAGCAACGAGTAACGAGTCACAAGCCACTAGTCACGAGTCACAAGCCATCAGCCACGAGCAACGAGTAACGAGCCACGAGCAACGAGTCACGAGTCACGAGCCACGAGCACGGCCTCATGTGTGTGTGTGTGTGTGTGTGTGTGTGTGTGTGTGTGTGTGTGTGTGTGTGTGTGTGTGTGTGTGTGTGCAGGTGGGGACCTGGCGCTACA
Source organism: Cyclopterus lumpus (assembly GCF_009769545.1). NCBI lineage: Eukaryota > Metazoa > Chordata > Actinopteri > Perciformes > Cyclopteridae > Cyclopterus > Cyclopterus lumpus. Next base: position 800,428 of record NC_046985.1, on the reverse strand, counting down.
TGGCTCCGGAGGTCTTAGAAGGAGCGATCAACTTCCAGAGAGACTCCTTCCTGAGGATCGACATGTACGCTCTGGGCCTCGTGCTCTGGGAGCTGGTGTCCCGCTGCAAAGCTGTGGACGGTAATTATGAAGTATTATAGTTTATTATTATATATTATAGTTTATTATTACAATTTATATAATATAATTATATATTATAGTTTATTATTATATATAGTTTATTATTATATATTATAGTTTATTATTATATATTATAGTTTATTATTATATATTATAGTTTATTATTACAATTTATATAATATAATTATAGTTTATTATTATATATAGTTTATTATTATATACTATAGTTTATTATTTCATATTTTATAATATCATTATATATATAATAAAAACGTCATTATATAGTATAGTTTATTATTATATATTATGGTTTATTATTAAATGTTATAGTTTATTATTATATATTATCATTTATTATTATATATTAATAATATGTTTACTCATCAAGCTGTGGATGGTAACAGACAGATATTATTTCTATTCGATATCCTGTTCTATTTTTTTCTTTTCGTAGATATTTAAAGTGTTTCTTCTTTGTAACTTAACTAAACTAAAATTAACATAACTTAAAGAAAGTTAACTTAATTCAATTTAACTAAACTTAAGTTCACACACAAACACTTTCTCAACAACTTTAGACCGATCACGGTTTATACTGTGTGTGTGTCTGTGTGTATCTGTGTGTGTGTGTCTGTGTGTGTGTGTATGTGTCTGTGTGTATCTGTGTGTGTGTGTATGTGTCTGTGTGTGTGTCTGTGTGTATCTGTGTGTGTGTGTATGTGTCTGTGTGTGTGTGTATGTGTATCTGTGTGTGTGTGTCTGTGTGTGTGTCTGTGTGTGTGTGTGTGTGTGTCTGTGTGTGTGTGTGTGTGTGTGTGTGTATGTGTGTGTGTGTGTGTGTATGTGTGTGTGTGTGTGTGTGTGTGTCTGTGTCTGTGTGTGTGTGTCTGTGTCTGTGTGTATCTGTGTGTGTGTCTGTGTGTGTGTGTGTGTGTATGTGTCTGTGTGTGTGTGTGTGTGTCTGTGTGTGTGTGTGTGTCTGTGTGTGTGTGTGTCTGTGTGTGTATCTGTGTGTGTGTGTGTGTGTGTGTCTGTGTCTGTGTCTGTATCTGTGTGTGTGTCTGTGTGTGTATCTGTGTGTGTGTGTGTGTGTGTGTCTGTGTCTGTATCTGTGTGTGTGTCTGTGTGTGTGTGTGTGTGTGTATGTGTCTGTGTGTGTGTGTGTGTGTGTGTGTGTCTGTGTGTGTGTGTGTCTGTGTCTGTGTCTGTGTCTGTGTCTGTGTCTGTGTCTGTGTGTGTCTGTGTCTGTGTCTGTATCTGTGTGTGTGTCTGTGTGTGTATCTGTGTGTGTGTGTGTGTGTGTGTCTGTGTCTGTATCTGTGTCTGTGTGTGTGTGTGTGTGTGTATGTGTCTGTGTGTGTGTGTGTGTGTGTGTGTGTCTGTGTGTGTGTGTGTCTGTGTCTGTGTCTGTGTCTGTGTCTGTGTGTGTGTGTGTGTGTGTGTGTGTGTCTGTGTCTGTGTCTGTGTCTGTGTCTGTGTCTGTGTCTGTGTGTGTGTGTGTGTGTGTGTGTGTCTGTGTCTGTGTCTGTGTCTGTCTGTGTCTGTGTCTGTGTCTGTGTGTGTCTGTGTCTGTGTCTGTGTCTGTGTCTGTGTCTGTGTCTGTGTCTGTGTCTGTGTCTGTGTCTGTGTCTGTGTCTGTGTGTGTGTGTGTGTGTGTGTGTGTGTGTGTGTGTGTGTGTGTGTAGGCCCGGTGGATGAGTACCTGCTCCCCTTTGAGGAGGAGGTGGGTCAACATCCGGCTCTGGAGGACCTGCAGGACGTGGTGGTCCATAAGAAGATGAGGCCGTCCCTCAAAAAGCTTTGGCTCAAGCACAGCGTGAGTCTTCATCACCTTCTGATCGTCATCTTCATCACCTGCTCACATTTTACACCTCAAGCTCCCCGTTAATTAGTCAGATGATCAGTAGATTAATCAATAATAATCAGTTGGTGCATTCTAGAACCGTTATATTGAACGTGTTATCGTAGTTTTTAGTATCTCGTTATAATGAACGTGTTATCGTAGTTTTAGTATCTCGTTATAATGAACGTGTTATCGTAGTTTTAGTATCTCGTTATAATGAACGTGTTATCGTAGTTTTAGTATCTCGTTATAATGAACGTGTTATCGTAGTTTTAGTATCTCGTTATATTGAACGTGTTATCGTAGTTTTAGTATCTCGTTATATTGAACGTGTTATCGTAGTTTTAGTATCTCGTTATAATGAACGTGTTATCGTAGTTTTTAGTATCGTTATATTGAACGTGTTATCGTAGTTTTTAGTATCTCGTTATAATGAACGTGTTATCGTAGTTTTAGTATCTCGTTATAATGAACGTGTTATCGTAGTTTTAGTATCTCGTTATAATGAACGTGTTATCGTAGTTTTAGTATCTCGTTATATTGAACGTGTTATCGTAGTTTTAGTATCTCGTTATAATGAACGTGTTATCGTAGTTTTAGTATCTCGTTATAATGAACGTGTTATCGTAGTTTTAGTATCTCGTTATATTGAACGTGTTATCGTAGTTTTAGTATCTCGTTATATTGAACGTGTTATCGTAGTTTTAGTATCTCGTTATATTGAAAGTGTTATCGTAGTTTTAGTATCTCGTTATAATGAACATGTTATCGTAGTTTTAGTATCTCGTTATATTGAACGTGTTATCGTAGTTTTAGTATCTCGTTATAATGAACATGTTATCGTAGTTTTAGTATCTCGTTATAATGAACGTATTATCGTAGTTTTAGTATCTCGTTATAATGAACGTGTTATCGTAGTTTTTAGTATCTCGTTATATTGAACGTGTTATCGTAGTTTTAGTATCTCGTTATATTGAAAGTGTTATCGTAGTTTTAGTATCTCGTTATATTGAACGTGTTATCGTAGTTTTAGTATCTCGTTATATTGAAAGTGTTATCGTAGTTTTAGTATCTCGTTATAATGAACATGTTATCATAGTTTTAGTATCTCGTTATAATGAACGTGTTATCGTAGTTTTAGTATCTCGTTATAATGAACGTGTTATCGTAGTTTTAGTATCTCGTTATATTGAACGTGTTATCGTAGTTTTAGTATCTCGTTATATTGAACGTGTTATCGTAGTTTTAGTATCTCGTTATATTGAACGTGTTATCGTAGTTTTAGTATCTCGTTATAATGAACGTGTTATCGTAGTTTTAGTATCTCGTTATATTGAACGTGTTATCGTAGTTTTAGTTTCTCGTTATATTGAACGTGTTATCGTAGTTTTAGTATCTCGTTATAATGAACGTGTTATCGTAGTTTTAGTATCTCGTTATATTGAACGTGTTATCGTAGTTTTAGTATCTCGTTACAATGAACGTGTTATCGTAGTTTTAGTATCTCGTTATATTGAACGTGTTATCGTAGTTTTAGTATCTCGTTATATTGAACGTGTTATCGTAGTTTTAGTATCTCGTTATATTGAACGTGTTATCGTAGTTTTAGTATCTCGTTATATTGAACGTGTTATCGTAGTTTTAGTATCTCGTTATATTGAACGTGTTATCGTAGTTTTAGTATCTCGTTATATTGAACGTGTTATCGTAGTTTTTAGTATCTCGTTATATTGAACGTGTTATCGTAGTTTTAGTATCTCGTTATAATGAACGTGTTATCGTAGTTTTAGTATCTCGTTATATTGAACGTGTTATCGTAGTTTTTAGTATCTCGTTATATTGAACGTGTTATCGTAGTTTTAGTATCTCGTTATATTGAACGTGTTATCGTAGTTTTAGTATCTCGTTATATTGAATGTGTTATCGTAGTTTTAGTATCGTTATATTGAACGCGTTATCGTAGTTTTAGTATCTCGTTATAATGAACGTGTTATCGTAGTTTTAGTATCTCGTTATATTGAACGTGTTATCGTAGTTTTAGTATCTCGTTATATTGAACGTGTTATCGTAGTTTTAGTATCTCGTTATAATGAACGTGTTATCGTAGTTTTAGTATCTCGTTATATTGAACGTGTTATCGTAGTTTTAGTATCTCGTTATAATAAACGTGTTATCGTAGTTTTAGTATCTCGTTATATTGAACGTGTTATCGTAGTTTTAGTATCTCGTTATATTGAACGTGTTATCGTAGTTTTAGTATCTCGTTATATTGAACGTGTTATCGTAGTTTTTAGTATCTCGTTATATTGAACGTGTTATCGTAGTTTTAGTATCTCGTTATATTGAACGTGTTATCGTAGTTTTAGTATCTCATTATATTGAACGTGTTATCGTAGTTTTTAGTATCTCGTTATATTGAACGTGTTATCGTAGTTTTAGTATCTCGTTATATTGAACGTGTTATCGTAGTTTTAGTATCTCGTTATAATGAACGTGTTATCGTAGTTTTAGTATCTCGTTATATTGAACGTGTTATCGTAGTTTTAGTATCTCGTTATATTGAACGTGTTATCGTAGTTTTAGTATCTCGTTATAATGAACGTGTTATCGTAGTTTTAGTATCTCGTTATATTGAACGTGTTATCGTAGTTTTAGTATCTCGTTATAATGAACGTGTTATCGTAGTTTTAGTATCTCGTTATATTGAACGTGTTATCGTAGTTTTAGTATCTCGTTATATTGAACGTGTTATCGTAGTTTTAGTATCTCGTTATATTGAACGTGTTATCGTAGTTTTAGTATCTCGTTATATTGAACGTGTTATCGTAGTTTTAGTATCTCGTTATATTGAACGTGTTATCGTAGTTTTTAGTATCTCGTTATATTGAACGTGTTATCGTAGTTTTTAGTATCTCGTTATATTGAACGTGTTATCGTAGTTTTAGTATCTCGTTATAATGAACGTGTTATCGTAGTTTTAGTATCTCGTTATATTGAACGTGTTATCGTAGTTTTTAGTATCTCGTTATATTGAACGTGTTATCGTAGTTTTAGTATCTCGTTATATTGAACGTGTTATCGTAGTTTTAGTATCTCGTTATATTGAATGTGTTATCGTAGTTTTAGTATCGTTATATTGAACGCGTTATCGTAGTTTTAGTATCTCGTTATAATGAACGTGTTATCGTAGTTTTAGTATCTCGTTATATTGAACGTGTTATCGTAGTTTTAGTATCTCGTTATATTGAACGTGTTATCGTAGTTTTAGTATCTCGTTATAATGAACGTGTTATCGTAGTTTTAGTATCTCGTTATATTGAACGTGTTATCGTAGTTTTAGTATCTCGTTATAATAAACGTGTTATCGTAGTTTTAGTATCTCGTTATATTGAACGTGTTATCGTAGTTTTAGTATCTCGTTATATTGAACGTGTTATCGTAGTTTTAGTATCTCGTTATATTGAACGTGTTATCGTAGTTTTTAGTATCTCGTTATATTGAACGTGTTATCGTAGTTTTAGTATCTCGTTATATTGAACGTGTTATCGTAGTTTTAGTATCTCATTATATTGAACGTGTTATCGTAGTTTTTAGTATCTCGTTATATTGAACGTGTTATCGTAGTTTTAGTATCTCGTTATAATGAACGTGTTATCGTAGTTTTAGTATCTCGTTATATTGAACGTGTTATCGTAGTTTTTAGTATCGTTATATTGAACGTGTTATCGTAGTTTTAGTATCTCGTTATATTGAACGTGTTATCGTAGTTTTAGTATCTCGTTATATTGAACGTGTTATCGTAGTTTTAGTATCTCGTTATATTGAACGTGTTATCGTAGTTTTAGTATCTCGTTATATTGAACGTGTTATCGTAGTTTTAGTATCTCGTTATATTGAACGTGTTATCGTAGTTTTTAGTATCTCGTTATATTGAACGTGTTATCGTAGTTTTAGTATCTCGTTATATTGAACGTGTTATCGTAGTTTTTAGTATCTCGTTATATTGAACGTGTTATCGTAGTTTTAGTATCTCGTTATATTGAACATGTTTGTTATCGTAGTTTTAGTATCTCGTTATATTGAACGTGTTATCGTAGTTTTAGTATCTCGTTATATTGAACGTGTTATCGTAGTTTTTAGTATCGTTATATTGAACGTGTTATCGTAGTTTTAGTATCTCGTTATATTGAACGTGTTATCGTAGTTTTAGTATCTCGTTATATTGAACGTGTTATCGTAGTTTTTAGTATCTCGTTATATTGAACGTGTTATCGTAGTTTTAGTATCTCGTTATATTGAACGTGTTATCGTAGTTTTAGTATCTCGTTATATTGAACGTGTTATCGTAGTTTTAGTATCTCGTTATATTGAACGTGTTATCGTAGTTTTTAGTATCTCGTTATATTGAACGTGTTATCGTAGTTTTAGTATCTCGTTATATTGAACGTGTTATCGTAGTTTTTAGTATCTCGTTATATTGAACGTGTTATCGTAGTTTTAGTATCTCGTTATATTGAACATGTTTGTTATCGTAGTTTTAGTATCTCGTTATATTGAACGTGTTATCGTAGTTTTAGTATCTCGTTATATTGAACGTGTTATCGTAGTTTTAGTATCTCGTTATATTGAACGTGTTTGTTATCGTAGTTTTAGTATCTCGTTATATTGAACGTGTTATCGTAGTTTTAGTATCTCGTTATATTGAACGTGTTTGTTATCGTAGTTTTAGTATCTCGTTATAATGAACGTGTTATCGTAGTTTTAGTATCTCGTTATATTGAACGTGTTATCGTAGTTTTAGTATCTCGTTATAATGAACGTGTTATCGTAGTTTTAGTATCTCGTTATAATGAACGTGTTATCGTAGTTTTAGTATCTCGTTATAATGAACGTGTTATCGTAGTTTTAGTATCTCGTTATATTGAACGTGTTATCGTAGTTTTAGTATCTCGTTATATTGAACGTGTTATCGTAGTTTTTCTTCCCAGAAAACCAAAGAAGTAAGTAATATTTCTGAATCTTCCCCCTGTTACAGGGTCTGGCTCAGGTCTGTGAGACGGTGGAGGAGTGCTGGGACCACGACGCTGAGGCTCGTCTGTCAGCCGGCTGCGTGGAGGAGAGGATCTCTCAGGTCCGCCGCCTGACCGCCACCATAGCCCCGCCTACCTCCGACCCCCACGTCCTGCTGATCTCTGCACTGCCGCCGGTCCCCATGTTGACCAACGTGGAGCCCAAGAGTCCAGTATGTGAGGACAGGGAACACTGACTGGTTCTCGAGGAAGCTCAACTTCCTGTGAAGACGACCGAATGACACACACACACACACACACACACACACACACACACCTTCTCAGTGAACACTCTAAACAGGAAGCAGCTTCTCTTTGATCCGTCTGGACTTCTTTTCTTTGATTCTCTCTTCGTCCGTTCGGATGAAGGTTACCAGCACACGTTGTTTTCTCCAGTTTTCCTTCCAGACTTGAGTCATTTGTGTCTTTTTTTAACCAAACGTGACTGTGTGTGTATGTGTGTGAAGTACACACACATACACACCCACAGTGAAAGGCATCCAGGTCCCGACTCAGTGAATGCTCTTCTATCTCCAGGTACCTCAACGATGACTTTTATTACTTTGGCAGATTTTTTTATTATTCCTCCGTCTGAGCCTCAAGATCGGGGTCACCTAGCAACCGCCTCCCATCAACTGCCATCGGGACGTTTTTTTACTACAATGCTGCAAACCCCTGTAGGAACGGGGTGACTGTTGCGCAACCAGTCCGACTCTGACCTTGTTTTCTTCTGTTCACGCTCCCATCACCTTCGGATCCAACGGGGTGCATCCAAAACGACAGGAAACAGGAAGTGAGGTCTCTCTTTGCGTTCAGCAGTTTCATTGTTGAGGTTGAAGACTGAAGAAGCTTTTCAGGAACCAGGAAGTAAATGTCTTGCATGCAGAGATTTGATTGGCCAACAGCGCTCAACCACAGAAATAAATCTTCTCAGGTAACCACGGGGTAGGGGCGGGGCTAATGCGGGTGGGGGGGTTATCTTAGGGTGCTCAAAGCCTATTGGCTGTCCCGAATATGGGAATTGGCAAGGTGCTCAAACAACAGAACTTATGTTCCCCTAAAAAAGGTGCAAGACGTCACGATGCAAAGAATGTTTATTAAGGTCTGTGAGTGTGTGAGTGAGTGTGTGTGTGAGTGAGTGTGTGAGTGAGTGTGTGTGTGAGTGAGTGTGTGAGTGAGTGTGTGTGTGTGTGTGTGAGAGAGAGTGTGTGAGAGTGTGTGTGTGTGTGCGTGATTGTGTGTGTGTGTGAGTGTGTGTGTGTGTGTGAGTGTGTGTGTGTGAGTGTGTGTGTGTGAGTGTGAGTGTGTGAGTGTGTGCGTGTGTGTGTGAGAGTGTGTGCTTGTGTGTGTGAGAGTGTGAGAGTGTGTGTGTGAGTGTGTGTGTGTGAGTGTGTGTGTGTGAGTGTGTGTGTGTGAGTGTGTGTGAGTGTGTGTGTGAGTGTGTGTGAGTGTGAGTGAGTGTGAGTGAGTGTGTGTGAGTGTGTGTGAGTGTGTGTGTGTGTGAGTGAGTGTGTGTGAGTGTGTGTGAGTGAGTGTGTGTGAGTGTGTGTGAGTGAGTGTGTGAGTGTGTGCGTGTGAGAGTGTGTATGTGAGTGTGTGTGTGTGTGAGTGTGTGCGTGTGAGAGTGTGTGATGTCATACATGTTAACAGTGAATGTAAAGATGCTGCTGCTTCACCGCAATGAGGAACATTTTCTCTGGTTTCCTTTTTATTGTTCTGAACTCTCCGAGGAGACGAGGAGACAAGGAGACGAGGAGGAGACGAAGGGAAGGAAGCGTGAGAAGAGCTCTGCTCATGAACCACAGATCACCTCAATACAGCAGAAATACCTCAGAAGACTTTTCTACGTTTCCACTTCTGGTTCTATTTTTTAGTCACGTGATATTTTTATTGTGATATTTTTCTTCTTTTTACATAAAACCTCCAAACTGACTGAAGAACGTTTCAAACCTCCAGCTTGTAAATAGTTAATAAAGTTTTGTGAATTTTTTTTAGATTTAACAGAACTGCCGATCTCATAAAAGCACCTGGACTGAGTCCTCTGTTACCTCCTTTCCTCCTTCCCTAGCTTCTCCACTTGTGACCTTGTGTGTCTTCTCTTCTACTTTCACTTGTTTCCTTTCCTCTCCTCTTTCCTTTCCGTTGTCCTTGCCCCCTTCTCCTCATTCCTTTCCTCCACTATCTTTCCTGTCTTCTCCTTACTTCTCGTTTTGTCTCCTTCTCACTTCCTCTCGACTTCCAGCTCCCTCAAATCATTCCTCTTTCCTCACTTCTTTGCTACAAGCGTCTCCTTTCCTTCCTTCCTTCCCTCTCCACTTGTGTGAAATACATTTAGAATATCGGATTGGAACCAGAAGACGTTTAAAAGAACCAAACAAATGTGAGAAAACTTGCAATAATTATAATATCTGTGGTGATATTCAGTCGGGACGTAGTGACAGCAGGACTCAGGTCCAGGTGTTTCCAGGTGTTTCCAGGTGTTTCCAGGAACATATTACCTCATTAAAGCCACGTGGGCAGAAACGGAGTGCGGGGAAGCTAACGAGCAGATGTTTCCTCAGGATGTGACGTTAGCTTGTTGTTAGCATCCCACTGAGAAACCGATGTAGAATGCGAATGATGCTAACGAGAGGATGTTTCATCAGAATGTGACGTTAGCTTGTGTTAGCATCAAGACGTTTTCTACTTGACGGTGTTAAAACTTCACCACATTTAATTTACAGGGTTTCAAAGCCCTGAAAATAAGTGTTTTTAAATATTTCAGTAGCATTTTGGGTAACAGACGTAACATTTGTCCTTGATGCTAACGAGCACCATTATTTCCGCTTTTCAAATTAAAAGTCCCCGTTTTAAAAGCTTGTTTGTGTGAGTGATGCTTCCATTTAGGCGACCAGACAAGTGCCTGAGAGGAAAGCCTCCTTCACATACCCCCACTCTGTTAACAGTTAATGTATAAATATATAAGTGAGATTCTAACGATATAGAGCGTAAAGTGGAGCTGGTTCTTTTGTTCCATTAATTTAAAACGGACTCATTTCAAATCTAGTTCAGGGATCTCATTGGCCAGAGGACGCACAGGGTTTACCAGGCACGTTCTCAAGGGGTCGTCACGATCAACCAGGTGTGCAAAGATGGCCGCTTCCATGTTGACATTTCCAGAGCTGCTTGTTTCTATTTGTGTGGCGTTTATCGTATTAAATGGATCTTAATAAAGATTAAAGTCTTTTCATTCTAGGCAACATAAACAATGAAGACACAATCCAATAAAACGATTCATCTATGTGTTAGTTATATAGCTAGCTAGCTATGTGTTATCTATATAGCTAGCTATGTGTTAGCTTATAGCTAGCTACGTGTTAGCTTATAGCTAGCTAGCTATGTGTTATCTATATAGCTAGCTATGTTTTAGCTTATAGCTAGCTATGTTTTAGCTTATAGCTAGCTAGCTATGTTTCAAGGACTCTGTTTCAATCAAACTTCCACTTCTAACACAAAGAAAACCAGATGAGACAAATCCAACTGAGAGGCGGCCATCTTTACTTTAATGGGGATGATGATGATGGTGAGAAATGTAAATCTTGTCCCTTATGTTTCAGTATTGTAGCTCGACTGTAGAACACAGAGTCAAACTTGTAATTCTGGTTTAACGAACATGTTATAAAAAAGATAAATAATCTAAGAGGAAGGCTGGGAGAAGCTGTTTTTGATTTAGTCCTTTAATATATATATATATACATATATGTATATATACATATATATATGTATATGTATATATACATATATGTATATATATGTATACACACAGTATATATATACATATATATGTATATATACACAGTATATATATGTATACATATATATACACTGTGTATATATACATATATGTATATATATACATATATGTATATACATATATGTATATATATACATATATGTATGTATATATATATATATACACACAGTATATATATACATATATATGTATATATACACAGTATATATATATATATATATATATATATATATATATATATATATATATATATATATATATATATATATATATATATATATACACCCCGGCAGGAAGAAGTGTGATTTGAGAAAATAAAAGCCCCAGGTCCGGTCCATCCTGTTGTAATGCTGTGTTTTCATTTTGTGAAGCAACAACCTGTAATATAGATGTTTACTCTGAAGGAATAATCTTGTTTTTTAACTGTGGTGGTTTGTAGAGAAAACAAGGAAAGGTGTGTGTGTGTGTGTGTGTGTGTGTGTGTGTGTGTGTGTGTGTGTACATTTGTGTGTCTGTGCGTGAGTGCGTGTGGGGCGTCTGTCTATTTTATTATCTATTTTCATGAATCTCTCTTTCTATCTCTTCCTCTCCATCCAGTGCAAAGATCATTACAGTACGAATAAATGTAGTTCTAGTCCTCAGCGACGCCACACACACAACCTGTTATCGAAGAATAAAGTAAAAGTCACTGTAAACAAATATGTTTTTTGTATATGGAATAAATAAAAACTGTCAAATCATTTTATTCGGACTTCTTTTCACTTTCGATTGACTCTACACAGCTCTCAATATGGCAACGGGTGAGCTGGCGGCTAGCAGCTAACGGAGCTTTATCTTAGTCATGTAATCGTTACCTTCCCGAAAGTTAATCCTGCTCCTATTAAGGAATCATACAGACAGACATTAATTCAGTTCAGTTTATTTTCTATAGCCCAATATCACAAATCACAAACTCCCCTCAGAGGGCTTTACAATCTGTACACATACGACATCCCTGACCTTTGACCTCACATCGGATCAGGAAAAACTCCCCAAAAATAACCTTTGACAGGGAAAAAAGTGAAGAAACCTTCAGGAGAGCAACAGAGGAGGATCCCTCTCCCCGGATGGACAGATGAATAGATGTCATGTGACCAGATGAACAGAGTTACAGAGTTACATAAACACATTACATGAATATGACAATGTATGAATAATTAGTAGTAGGCATGGACCACGATCCAGACCTCCACAACCCATTAAACAAATGGAGGAAGAGAGGGTGGGGGGGAATCAGCAGGACCAGGGCAGGAGGCCGGTCCACGGAGGCAGGACCAGCATCAGACACCTCCAGGTCCAATGGACCCTATGAGACGTGAAGTCACAACGACTCCGGGGAGGAAGCAGAGTTAATAAGGTGCAATGGAGAGATGTAAATTCATCCATAAGGAGAGAGAGAAGAGGAGATAGGTGCTCAGTGTATCCTAAAACATCCCCCAGCAGCCTATAAGCCTATAGCAGCATATCAAGGGGCTGGACCAGGGCAAACCTGATTCAGCCCTAACTATAAGGGCTATTAAAGAGGAAAGTCTTAAGTCTGTTCTTAAATGAGGTGACTGTGTCTGCCTCCAGGACTGAAAGTGGAAGCTGGTTCCATAAAAGAGGAGCTTGATAACTGAAGGCTCTGGCTCCCATCCTACTTTTTAGGACTCTAGGAACCACAAGTAGCCCCGCATTTAGTGAGCAGCTCTCTAGTGGGGCAATATGGTACTACAAGCTCCTTAAGATATGATGGTGCATCACCAATCAAGGCTTTGTGTCAGCACTAAGGTCTAACAAGACCAGTACAGAGATGAGTCCTTTATCAGCACTAAGGTCTAACAAGACCAGTACAGAGATGAGTCCTTTATCAGCACTAAGGTCTAACAAGACCAGTACATAGATGAGTCCTTTATCAGCACTAAGGTCTAACAAGACCAGTACAGAGATGAGTCCTTTATCAGCACTAAGGTCTAACAAGACCAATACGGATATGAGTCCTTTATCAGCACTAAGGTCTAACAAGACCAGTACAGAGATGAGTCCTTTATCAGCACTAAGGTCTAACAAGACCAGTACAGAGATGAGTCCTTTATCAGCACTAAGGTCTAACAAGACCAGTACAGCGATGAGTCCTTTATCAGCACTAAGGTCTAAGAAGACCAGTACAGAGATGAGTCCTTTATCAGCACTAAGGTCTAACAAGACCAGTACAGAGATGAGTCCTTTATCGGCACTAAGGTCTAACAAGACCAGTACAGAGATGAGTCCTTTATCAGCACTAAGGTCTAACAAGACCAGTACAGAGATGAGTCCTACTTCCTCAAGGATCTTAGAGAGGAAGGGAAGGTTAGAGATCGGTCTGTAGTTAGCCAACACCTCTGGATTAAGAGTGGTCTTCTTCAGGAGAGGTTTAATTACAGCTACTTTGAAGGAATGTGGTACATGGCCTGTTAGCAAAGACACATTAACAATATCCAGCAGAGAGGTGCCAATTAAAGGCAACACGTCTTTAAGCAGCCTCGTTGGGATGGGGTCCAAGAGACAGGTAGACGGTTTAGAAGTAGAAACCGTTGAGGACAATTGGTCTAGGTTAATGGGAGAAAAGCTATCCAAATATACACCAGGGCATACAGCCGTTTCCAAGGCCACTCCTCTTGATGACAGATCGGCAGTAGTTGAGATCATCAATCTTGCCTCTAATAGTTCAAATCTTTTCATTGAAGTCATTACTACTGAGGTCTATAGGAATACAAGTGTATAACATGTGAATCTAATGAAACATGTGAAACTACTAATATAACATGTGAAACTAATATAACATGTGAAACATAATAATATTTTGTAACTAATGAAACATGAAACTAAAGAAACATGTGAAACATGAACATAATTAAACATCTGAAACTAATGAAACATTAAGGAAAAACTGGATAGTTTATATGTTAATATCTTAATCACAGATAAGCTTGTAAACAACAACTCAAAAGGAGGAGGACTCCCCCCTAACCAGATGAAATGGTGCAGTCCACCCCCCCCCTACCCCCACTCCACACCTCCCACCTCCCCCTCTTATTGAGCTGAATGAATGAGAGAGAGTCACTGTGGCATGCAACACATTCCTCTTCACTAGGTTTATTCTGCAGCTACACCAGAAGACCAGTTAGGAACAATCTGAGGCCAGTTAGAAACCAGTTAGAAACCAGTTGGAAACCAGTTGGAAACCAGTTAGAAACCAGTTGGAAACCAGTTAGAAACCAGTTAGAAACCAGTTGGAAACCAGTTAGAAACCAGTTGGAAACCAGTTAGAAACCAGTTAGAAACCAGTTGGAAACCAGTTAGAAACCAGTTAGAAACCAGTTAGAAACCAGTCCAATCTATTGCTGCTGAGATGAAGTTGCTGCTGTTGTTGCTGCTGATGGAGCGAGTTGCAGCTCAACAGAGAGGTGAGAGTTCTCTTCACTTTACTGCCTGTAACTTCTGCTGAGTTCTACTGAGTTCTGCTGAGTTTGACTTATTATTCAGAGTTTTACTGAGTTTTACTTATTATTCAGAGTTTTACTGGGTTCTACTAAGTTCTACTGAGTTCTACTAAGTTCTACTAAGTTATTCTCAGTTCTACTAAGTTCTACAGAGTTCTACTGAGTTCTACTGTGTTCTACTAAGTTATTCTCAGTTCTACTAAGTTCTACTGAGTTCTACACATGAAGAGACAGACAGATTGTGGTGAATCCTTGACATTTGACGGCCTTGAGTTTATCTGTTGAGTCTTCAGACGTCATGTTTCTGCTGATTTCAGTTAAACAAATGTTTCAGCCTTCGGTACTTTTTGTATCACCACATTGGTTTCTACTGAAGTAGAGTCTGTTTCTACTGTAGTAGTTTGTTTTACTGCAGTATAGTTTGTTTTAGTGCAGTAGAGTGTATATTTACTGCAGTAGAGTGTGTATTTACGGCAGTATAGTATGTATTGATTGCACTATAGTATGTATTGACTGCAGTAGAGTGTGTATTTACTGCACTAGAGTATGTATTGACTGCACTAGAGTATGTATTCACTGCAGTAGAGTAGTGTGTATTTACTGCAGTAGAGTGTGTATTTACTGCAGTAGAGTAGTGTGTATTCACTGCAGTAGAGTGTGTATTTACTGCAGTAGAGTAGTGTGTATTTACTGCACTAGAGTCTGTATTCACTGCAGTAGAGTAGTGTGTATTTACTGCAGTAGAGTCTGTATTTACTGCAGTAGAGTAGTCTGTATTTACTGCAGTAGAGTAGTATGTATTCACTGCAGTAGAGTAGTGTGTATTTACTGCAGTAGAGTAGTGTGTATTTACTGCAGTAGAGTCTGTATTTACTGCAGTAGAGTAGTCTGTATTTACTGCAGTAGAGTAGTGTGTATTCACTGCAGTAGAGTAGTGTGTATTTACTGCTGTATAGTCTGTATTTACTGCAGTAGAGTGTGTATGTACTGCACTAGAGTATGTATTCACTGCAGTAGAGTAGTCTGTATTTACTGCAGTAGAGTCTGTATTTACTGCTGTATAGTCTGTATTTACTGCAGTAGAGTAGTGTGTATTCACTGCA